>NC_056735.1:719248635-719423635 GCF_019279795.1 Protopterus annectens | reverse complement strand
AACCATTGATTTTGGACTTAATATGATGGGTTATAGAACCTTGACAACCCATTAAATTGCATTCCAGTTCAGAAGACAAGGCCTATGGGTCACTATGAACTGGAAAGGTTGGAAGGATAATGCTATTTGGCATGATTTGGAATTGCCATCAGTCTATTTAATAAACCATTGTAAAGGTGCATGACCAGTTACTGAGATGCAATGCCTGTCTAATAAATAGTACTTTAAGGAATAGGAAGTCCACTTTATTGCTAAACACTGTCTTTCTATGGATGAACATATCCTTTTAGCATTATTTAAATTTATTTTTTAATGTTCTTTGTCCCTGCCAACTGTTGACCTGGGACAGTCACTTGAACAGCCATTATAGGTGGTTCAAGGGTTTTCAGCATAGCCCTATGTTTCCCCTATAGATGCTTGACTTGTGGTGCTGAAAGGGGACATGCAGTCAGGTGTCTGCATTGGCCATATCTCACTTAGGATCATAGAACCATAGGAGGTTACTAGGCTAATGGCCCCATGGCCCTTACAAGCCTAGCCAAGTTCAACCCATGTTCCCAAGGGTGTCTGGTTCAAGTGGACACTAAAATTAGCACCTATTGCCCCTGTGCAAGAGGGACACAGGTGGAACCCATGGGGTGAATTTCCATTTACCCATCCAATTGTCCAAACTGAGCTTAAATAGGGCCAACAAGGGCCTTTGTTTAACATGAATAGGAAGCTTGTTCCAAAGGGGGGGCAACCGCTGTAAGACAAATCTGTCTCTTCAGCAAGTTCTGTTGTTGTCATATACCAGGTTAAAGTCCTTTGAGTGAGTGACACATGTCATTTAATCTGTGAATGTGCGGCATTTCTATCCAAGCTGGGTCAGAGATTGCTCTGTATGCAAGACACAGGTTCCCTCTGAGCAGTCTGTATGACACAGAGTAAAGTGACAATGATTTCAGTCTTACCACATAAGACAGATCTTGAAGACCCTAAAGTTTCTTTGTAAGGAGCCTTTGTGGTCTCTCCAGTTGCTGCAGATAGTTGATAAGGAACATACCACAAGGAACATTGTCAGGAAGCAGCCCAGCCTCTTCCCAAGCATGGGAGGTGGTTTCACTGGTCCCCACCAGAGAAATTGCACTTTTTGTATGTGATCCCCAAGTGCACACTGCCTTCTTCATTTTTCAGTAGAGGCCAGAAGGCCATACCTATTCACATTTCCTCTCCCTGTCTAGCTCCACCAGTGCCAGTGTGACTAATTCAAGCCTGGACATCTGGATCACAGGGAACATTTCATCCCTTTGTGTCTTGGAGCCAGGCAGTATTGTTTAACTTTCCAATGATACAGCACACAGGAGGATCCTCACCTGGAGTATCTTAAAATATAGTACCACTCCTAAATCTACCCCCAATGTATTGGTATATATGATAAGTTAATTAGTTAGATCAAGAGTCACTTATACTGTTTGATGACACATGACTCTTTTTAGTTCATTAAGTGCTCTGCATACCTTCAGAGACCACTGCAACTTTATTGGTTCTTTACCTTTTGTGAGATCTGTCAAAGGACAGGCAATATTTTTGACAGTGGATGCAAACTTACTGTAATACTCAGTCAATCCAAAGAAAGTGACTGGAGGGTACAAGCTAATTCTTTATAGCCTCTGCCTTTTCTAGCTGCAGGCTTTCCATCAGTCTCCACCATACCCAGTTTGCTTTTCTTGGCATTTTCAGTGAAGCATATGTTTTATATAGTCTAAAACAACTTGTATGTTTATTAAGTGAGAATTCCAGTCCTATGAATGAAAGAGCACACCATCAAAGCATGCAACAGCATATTGTGAGTGGTGCTGCAGCATTATTAATAAATTTATTTACATTTGTTTACCGGGAAATTCCAACTGGACACAGGTCCTTTTTCAGTGGAGGCCCCGGGAGAAAAGCTCCACAGAACAATTAAATGAGCAGCAGAGTATATGAAGAACAACTGAATATACATACAATAGCAAATAATATTTACTGCAGCAAACATTAGATATACATACAATATGAAACATAGTAATGAACAGATATACCACTATCTAGCTAGAGGATAGGAATAAAGGTAGGATGTATATACAGATAGTACTATTAGAATTTTATCATTCAGCATGTGAAAGATGTCTGGGGTTCTACATAGATCAGATGGTAACACCATATACTAGAAAATGCTTGATTTTTTTCTTCTGCTCCTTCTTCCTCTCTCCTTGCACTTTATTAAAAAATTGCACTTTATTTTGCTTTTGCCTCTTCTTAAAAGTACTCATTTGTATTTATTCTGTTCCATTTTTTACTGCTTGGTAGTAGCCTGATTAAATTGTAACTGTTACTCTAGGCCTTTTGGTTTAAGCACTTGGGCTCCAGACCAGTTGTTTTACATTAAGAAGGTTTGTGGTCTGCAATGTTGTGGCAGGACAGGTAGCTTACATCCTTTTAAGTTGGGAATTGCTGATTGAAGGCGTAGTCTCTTTTATTCTAAAAGTGTATTAGTTCTGGTTTAAGCACTTGGGCTTTGGGCCAGTTATTTTACATTAAGAAGGTGTGGGCTGCACTCTTGTGGGAGGAGAGGGTAGATTCTGTCCTTCTGATTTGGGAGTTTCTGGTTAAAGGCCTATTGTGCCTGCTTATTTGAACTGTTTCTTTCTGAAATTGATGCGCCTTGGTTGCTGTAGCATAGACTAGATTCAGGCATCCTGAATCTAGTTTTGTTTGTATAACTTGAGCACTAATCCAGGCCATCTCTTTTGGAGAAGGTTCCCCTGCACCCTAGTGGTAAGAGTGTGCAGTTAGAACTTGTCTGATTGAAGACTGCTGGAACAGGTCTCAGTTTCGAGCTTTTTTACTGGTTAATTGGGTAATTTGTTTAAATCAGTTTGCTCGTTTTCTATTGTTATATATATAAAAAAATGCACTTTATTCATCTGCTTTTACTGTATTTGTGTTTCTTTCCACTTTATTAGGTTATTTTGCTTTTGCTGCTTGTTCTTAAAAGTACTTAATTCCATTTATTCTGCTGCATTTATTACTGCTTGTTAGTAGACTGATTAAATTCTAATTGCTATTCTAAGCCTTTGTTTGAAGCACTTGGGCTTCAGACCAGTTGTTTTACATTAAGAAAGTTTGTGATCTGCACTGTTGTGGCAGGACAGGTAGCTTACATCCTTCTAAGTTAGAAGTTGATGATTGAAGGCTTAGTCTCTTTTATTCTAAAAATGTATTAGTTCTGGTTTAAGCACTTGGGCTTTGGGCCAGTTATTTTATATTAAGAAGGTGAGGTCTGCACTCTTGTGGGAGGAGAGGGTAGATTCTGCCCTTCCGAGTTGGGAGTTTCTGGTTAAAGGCTTATTGTGCCTGCTTATTTGAACTGTTTCTTTCCGAAATTGGTACGCCTTGTTTGCTGTAGTATAAACTAAATTCAGACCTGCTGAATCTAGCTTTGTTTGTACAACTTGAGCACTAATCCAGACCATCTTTTTTGGAGAAGGTTCCCCTGCACCCTAGTGGCAGGAGTGTGCAGTTAGAACTTGTCTGATCAAAGTCTGCTAGAACAGGGCTCAGTTTTTAGCTTTTTATTGGTTAATTTGTTTAAATCAGTTTGCTCATTTGCTACTGTTATATTAAAAAAATATATACACTTTATGCATCACCGCTTAGCTAGGGTTAAACTATTCCTGGTGCCATAAAGTCTGCTCTTCAAATTTTCCCTTAGAACGAGCCAGTTTTTTAGTTTTAGCACTAAAATCTGTTTCTTTGAGCTCAGCACTTGTTCAGAACTCGTTGTAAGCACTAAATAAGCTACAAATTACTACAACACTCAACTTTCCTCACTTATCTAGAGGAAAACAGTTTTTAGTACTTAATAAATAAGCACTTATCCAGGCATGTCTAAGGGTCAGATCCCTGTTTTTTCTCCTGTCTATCTGATGAATCTGGGCATTGTGGGGCAATGCAGCAGTTGCCTCATGTACACAGACAACCCTCTCCTCCTACCACCCAACACTACAACCTGTGAGAGATGCACTTATATAGTCAAACTGGAAGCAAAGCTCTCTTCGCCCAAGACTGGACTAGACAGTGAAGAGGAGAAGGTAAACACTTGCACCACACCACACTCACCACATAGTCCTTCAAAACCAACACCACCAATACACATACATAGAAACATGAAACACACACCTACATTTGTGGCTCTCAATAAAAATCTGATCAAGCAATAGAGACCTCCAAAGCAGAAACGCAAGAAACCTCTACCCCCCAACACAACCCAAATGACACATAGCCCACAAACTCAGTGTGCAACTCAACCACAGCCCATAAGGCATAACAACATACCCAGCACTCTAGTCATAGGTGACTCTATAGTCAGACACACTGATGTTCTACTGACCAGGTTAAACAAGGAGAAAATTACTGTCAGCTGCCTGTCAGGTGCCAGGATCCACCACATAACACATGCACTCAGGTCACTCCGCAACAAGTAAAATATGACTCTGTCATTGTCCATGTTGGTGTGAATGACCTGAGACATACCTCCCTGGACTACATGAAAAGAGACATGGAGCAGCTCTCCAATCTTGTAGCCCAGGCAGGTATGATCTAGCCCTGAGTAGCATCCTGCCATCACCCAGAATGATACCAAAGTACAAGGACAAAATGATTGACTTCAACAATTGGCTAAGCTTCTGGTGTCATTCTAAGGGGATCCAGTATGCCTGGGATGACATGATCGACAGACCACGATGCTTTGCCAGAGATGGCCTGCACTTGTCGCCTTTGGGATTCCAGATACTGGCCAAGGCTCTTGCCACCCCTATAGTGCCTTTTTTAGGCAAGGTTCAAATGACAAATTCACCACCTTAACAGATACAAGCAAGCAAAATATGAGGGTAATGCTACTCAATGCTAGAAGCCTAAACCTCAAAATGCATTCACTCGAGGCAATCCTTAAAATGGAGAACATCGACATCTGTGCAGTGACAGAGACCTGGTTCAAGGCTCCAGAGAGCACCCCTGCATTACCACACCTTTCGGCCACCTAACCTGGACCGAAACACTAAAGGCAGAGGCGTGTCCATATTCATTAAGGATATCCACACGTCCAGGCTAGCTGCTCAGCATAATGCATCCAAGATTATCCAAGTGCAACTAACTCTGGGCAAGACCGCAATCCAAATTGTAACTTGCTACAGATCCCCCACCATGCCCCAGGATTCCCATTCCTCATTTCTTGATACACTGGAAAATATTATGGTACATCCCAACACCCTAATAATGGGCAATTTCAACCACCCCACCATTAACTGGAAAAACTACTCATGTACCAACTCTTTTGCTCAATGTTTTCTAGAATTCATAAATTCCAATGCCTTGGATCAACTTATCCACACCCCCACCAGGGGCAGGAATATCCTAGAACTGGTCGTTACCAACATGGGCGACCTGTGTTCCACACCAGAGATCAATTCCTCATTGGTCATATCTGACCACAAGCTAATCACCCTAGACATCCACATCCCGATCCCACCTTCCATTAGGGAAACCACCGTAAAATATTTCTCCAAAGCCAACTTCACGCTTCTTAAGACAAAAGTGGCAAACTTCACGACACCCATGCAGACGGACAATAGAGGTATGACTGCTGAATCCTACACAAATGCACTTTATAAGCACTTACACGAGTGCACGGATCATGCTATCCCTAACAGAACCAAGATGCTATCCTCCAAAAAAAGGAAGCCAGTCTGGTGGTCCCCTGCCATAAACAAACTCAGAAAGAAAAAAACAGAAGAAAGAAACTGTTGCAAAAAAAAAAAAAGAGTAAAATCCCATGATTGGAGGAACTCCCTGGTCAGCCTCAGAAAGAAGCTGAGATCCCTCATAAAATCCTCCAAAGCTAGTTGCGAAAACAAAATCACCACTGATTCTAAAGACAACCACAAAGCATTCTATAGCTATGTCAAGAATCTCAATGGCAACACTCAGATCTGCTCTGAGTTACAGCACAATGGCACTAAATATACAGAACCAACTGATATTGCCATCATCCTGGCAGATAGGTTCAGTGCTAACTTTACCACCCTCTCACCCCCTAAAGGGCCCATCTCTATACCGGAAGAATGCAAAATTCCAGTAATCACGGCTGCACAGGTAAAAACCACACTCTCCAAAGCCATGAACACAGCATCCATGGGACCTGACAACATCCCAGGCTGCATTCTACACGAACTGCAGAATGAACTGGCACCCCACCTAAGCACCATGTTCAATGATAGCCTCACCTCAGGCTTTTTGCCCACTGAATGGTGCACAGCAATGGTTATCCCACTCCATAAAGGGAAACTAGTGCCCCATTAGCATAACGAGCCTGGTCTGCAAGGCCATGGAACATGTCATCATGGATCTTATACACAAAGACATTGGTAATCTCCAAACTCTGGACCCCACCCAGTTTGGGTTTGTAAAAGGCAGATCATGTCTTCTAATCCTGACAGACTTCTTTGAAGCAGTTACCAAAGCCGTAGACAAGGGTAAG
Source organism: Protopterus annectens (assembly GCF_019279795.1). NCBI lineage: Eukaryota > Metazoa > Chordata > Ceratodontiformes > Protopteridae > Protopterus > Protopterus annectens. The sequence continues at coordinate 719,417,076 of NC_056735.1, read as the reverse complement.
GAGGTTCACATAGCCTATCTAGAGCTCGCCAAGGCTTTTGACACCATCCCCCACTCTGGAATTATAGGTAAACTCACTAAACTAGGTATAAATCCCTATGTTACAAGATGGGTTGCCAATTGGCTCACTGACAGAACCCACATTGTGAAAGTAGCAGACTGCAAATCCGACTTCAGACCAGTGACAAGTGGAGTACCACAGGGTTCAGTCCTGGGTCCTCTCCTGTTTGGTATCTACTTTTCTGAAGTACAGGCTAACACAGAAGGTCTTTGACTAATGAAGTTTGCAGATGACTGTAAACTAGGAGCCATAATTGAAACTCCTAATGATGTGGACATCCTACAAAAGGGCCTCATGGAGACAGATGCCTGGTGTCAAAGCCATGGCCTCAAGCTCAATGCCAAAAAGTGCACTGTCATCCCCTTTGGTAAAAACTCTGCACCCATGAGATACCACATAGGTGGTAGTCTACTTAACACCGAAAGTGTGATAAGAGACCTTGGGACACAGGTGGACAGTAGTCTCTCCTTTGATAATCACATTGCCACAGTGGTCAGGAAATCCTTCTACGTGGCTCACCTCATCACAAAAGGTTTCTCATCCAGGAAAAAAGAGGTCATTGTTCCCCTCTACTTGTCACTCATTAGACCCATTATAGAGTACAACTCCCCTTTTGGTATGTACCTCACAAGACATCTACAACAACTTGAAAGCCCGCAGAAATACCTCAGAAAGAGGATTACCGGCCTCAAACAGATGCCCTATGCAGACCGTCTCAAAAAACTCTAACTTTACTCCGTTGCATATCGCCTACTCAGAGGCGATCTCTGCCTAACATACAAAGCTATGTCAAACCCAGAGCTGTTGGACATGCTCCACTTAAAGAAATCTGAATCCCTCAGAGCTACACCCTCTAGGGACCTAAACCTTGTCACTACAATAAACAGAACATGCTGGAGGGATAGATTCCTGTCCCAGAGACTTCCCATACTCTGAAACAAACTACCTATCTATATCAAACAAAGCTCCTCATTAGCACTCTTCAAGAAAAATCTTGATGATTGGATGGGAAATAGGAAATTCACCTTGGGGATCACCTCTGTGGCTCTGCTCGACAGGAGCACAGTAACATGATTTTCTTGGGTGGCAAAAGCCAGGGTACCTTTTTGGCTAGGATTATATAGGCCCTAGGACCAATAGCCTAGTACCTACCTATGAACCTATGAACCCATGGGTTACTTAGGCTGTTTGTTCTTTATTAGAAGGGATAAGGGGTATCTGTTAATACCCCCTCTGTTAACTCTAGCATGTTAAGTATCTGGCCTTTCCTATGTTCTCTATAAATGTATCAGTTCTGGGCATGGGATAGCTATCAATTGCATATGAAAAACTCATCAAAAACTAGGGATCCTTTACAGAGCCAAAAGATTTCTCACCGATGCAATTAAACCTACACTTTCCATTACTTATCTACTCCCCATACTTCTTTATGGTACTCCTATCCTCTCCAACCTCCAGGTTTTACAACATTTAAAACTTGAACAATACTATAATAAAGTTGCTGAATTTACAGCAAATACTTCTTTCAGAACCCAGCACTGTATAGCACTAAAAAACTTAAATTGGTTAGAACCGCCTTATCAGCTAATATATACACAGCTTCTTACCACCTATAAAATTATCTATCATCCATCTGCCAGTCCAGCATTAAAACCATTCTATGCAATTATGTTCCCAGTCTGTCATTCTGATCCAGAGTCCAAAATATATGTCTGTCAATAAACCTGTCAAATGTGCTGGGCATTGTCTAATACAAGATTGCTAAAGCCTGGGACTCCTTACCTGTATACATCAGGTCAATACCCTCCCTTCCATCTTTCAATACCAGTCTGAAAGACTTCCTATCTAAACTCTGGCTCTGCTCTTGCTCAAAACCTGGATAAACTATATCCCTAAATGTGAACAAGTGCCTTTTCCTCATAACTCCTTACTCTCCCTTCTTCACTTACTTCCTTTCTTCTATCAAATTCTCTTCCCTCACTTTCTTGCTAAATATAGAAAAAAGTCCGTGGAAAACCAGTGATGTAAAGGCTGCCAAAGTTGGCTATAACTATATTGTAACAAGTCCATGGAAAAAAAATCACAAAAAACGTTTATTACACAAACTAAGAACTTTCAACCCATTCAATAGCAGGACTTTTTTTTTTTGAGACCCAGTCTGACTTTCCTGATAAACAAATGTCAAATAAATACATAAATAAATAAATAGAAAGTTTTGTACAGACATACATATTATGATATCATAGCGTTATACAGAGAGCAATTAAAACTTCATAAGGAGAAATATACATCAAAGCAAAAACATGGTAAATACAAACAAAACATTCAAGCAGAGACATATAATGGATATTTTTCTTCAGTATCATAGAAGATAAGTATTTTACATACTTTCATAGAGTAAAACATATTATACTTTGGTTCTTCCTTGTGGCTTGACACTTCATAGAGTATTAAATGTTATACTGCAGTTCTATAATGTGGCTTTTTACAGGATATGTTGTTGAGCAGCCTTCACATATAATGAATGGTGGAGAGAAAAGCAAAGAGAAGAGAGAGATGTGGGAACAGTGTAGCGATGACATTAGGTGAAAGGTCATTAGGACATTAGGTAAAATCTTGGATTTCAGCATATAGTGATCTTGCACCATTCTGACTTCAGTTTTTTCATGGGAATGTTATACCATGATGGTAGTTTGCAGGTGGTTACTATAATTGTACTTTCCTGCTAAGACATTGATGAGGACCACAGCATCTCTTCACAGCCCTGCTGTTGTCTGGCAATAGAGACTTTTACTGGCCTAAGGCAGCATCACTAATGATGGGTCAGATCACTGCAGTATATAGCTCAACTGAGCTAATGGGCTTTATCCTACTCATTCCTTCATTTGTTTACATATTCTGCAACTCTGAGAAAATAACCTGACAGCACTATCAAGTTATCTTGAAATGAGGCACTTTTGACTAACTGTTAAGGAAAGCAATAAAAACAGTTTATATATGATAAGTTGGTGATTACAGTCTTCTAGGATCATTCTAACTAGTAGTTCAAAACCAAGGAAAATAGTTGGCTCAATGATCGCATTCCAAAGCTGATTTAATAGTTAGTTCATGTGTTTGAATTAACTGTTAAACCAGCTTTGGAATTCTATCATTGAGTCGACTATTTTCCTTCATCTGTGGTACTTATTTTGCTTGGTTTTGGAGTTGTTGGTGTCTAAGTACCTGTTCCAGTGTTATTTTTGGTTATTTCTAACTAGTAGTTCCATGTTTTTTTTTTTTTAGTTTAACCAGGTAAGCCCACTCGATATAGGTGTCTCTTTTCAGCAGCAATCTGGGAGCACTGTCTCTTTAAGTGACTTTTTCGGAGTACCACAACAGATAATATAGAGGGAGAAAAAAATCCAACATTGTACTCTTGACTACAAGAAGTTGCTCATTCACAACTCAGAGCTTTAGCCCTCTGCACTAACTGCAAGACATTTATAACTATCTATAACTTTAACAAAGGATGCCATTATTATGTCTCTTGAACCAGACATCAAAGATTGCACATGTAGTGCAGAAACTGATTAGGAAGTCTCTGTGTTCACCAGTGGGAGTGGTTAACACTGAACAGCCTGCTTGTCCCTGGAGGAGTGGTTACTACCTAGAAGTTGTAGTTTATTGGTCATTTTGGGTCAATTCTAAACTCCTTGATCTCTCTCTCTTAAAACCAGGCTGCCTCGTAGTTTTGGCATCTCTTCAGGCTTGCTAGTTGTTGCTGAAGCACCTACCAAGGGGAGAAAATGCTGAGGGAAGAAAAGGAGCCTCTTTTGTGATTTTAAGTATTTTCTTCTGATTTTTTGTTAAGTTTTACTGCTTTGCCACCTACGTTTTGGCATTTTCCAGCTTGCTAAAGTTTATATCTGTAACAGTAACAGTACTTGGAACACATCTAGAGCCTGTTTACTGCATTTCCTATGTTGCACTTAATTTAAAATCGTTTTTTTCTCTAAAAACTGCATTTTACCTGGTTTTGGCCTAGCACTCAAGTGTGGGGTCATTTATTGCACTGTTGTGATTATTTTGCTGCTTGTGTATCTCTGCTACCTTTAAACTACAACAAAAAGAAAAAAAAACAAAACATCTTGCTTTTTTCCCACTTTCTGAAAGTTAAGAAAGTTCAGTTACAGATTTGCTGTTCTGAACTGTTTGGAAGTTTCTAGAAGGCCAGTGCTTGCTTGGGCTAAAGGGAAGTCTCTGTGTTCACCAGTGGGAGTGGTTAACACAGAACAGCCTGCCTGTCCCTGGAGGAGTGGTTACTACCTAGAAGCTGTAGTTTTATTGGCCATTTTGGGTCAATTCTAAACTCCTTGATCTCTCTCTCTTAAAACCCTACAACTCTCTTTTTGTTCGGTTTTGCGCACTGAGCAGCGTCGGGCAGGTTTAAACTATTCCAGGCTCCACAAAGTCTGCTCTTCACTTTTTCTCTTAGAACTGTTCAAACTCTCAAAGTAATCACTCTGTTCTCTTTCTAAAGCCCTGCACTGGCTCAGCTCTTATAAGGAAACACTAACTAACTAAAGCACTACACCCTCCTTGACTTCTCATAAGTATTAGACTCCTGATTGGTCCTTCCTGATCAAGTGAAAAATCAGTTCCCTTCCCCAATCTGATCAGTAAAAAAACAGTTCCCTATACTAATCTGGTATGTCCAAGGGTCAGTTTCAAGGTTACTCTCCAGTCCAGCTGGTGAATCTGGGAATTTTGAGGCAATGTTACAATTGCCTTATGTACACAGACAACCCTCTCCTCCTTCCAACAAACTCTAATACATGTGAGAGATGCAGTTACACAGCCAAACTGGAGGCAGAGCTCTCTCAACCCAAGACTGGCACAGTCAGTCAGGAGGAAAAGGTAACCACCCACACCACAAATCCAGTCTCGCACAGACCTATTGCATCTGCATACCCAACACATAAACACACAAAAACATACTCGGAGGCTCTAAAGAAAAATCTGCCTAAACAGCAAAGAAATCCTAAGCAGATATCCAAGCAACAGCCACCCCTCAACAATACCCATGAATCACATATCTCACAAAATCAGTGTGCCTCACAGTCGCAGCCCTTAAGGCCAAACAACACACCAAATACACTTGTTATAGGGGTCTCTATTGTCTGGCACACTGACGTCCCGCTCACCAGACAGAACAAGGAGAAGGTCACTGTAAGCTGCCTGTCAGGTGCCAGGATCCGCCATATAACGTAAGCACTCAGGTCACTCCAAAGCAAGTAAAAGTATGACTCCATCATTGTCCATGCTGGTGTGAATGACCCAAGACGTACCTCCCTGGACTACATGAAAAGAGACATAGAGGAGCTCTCTGACCATGTAGCCCAGGCTGGTATGACCCTGACCTTGAGTAGCATCTTGCCCTCACCAAGAATGATGCCACAGTATAAAGACAAAATCATCAGTTTCAACAATTGGCTAAAGTATTGGTGTCATTCAAAGGGGATCCAGTGTCTGTCAGCCAGGGATGACATGCTCGACAAGCCACGTTGCTTCGCTAGGGACGGCTTGCACCTATCACCCTTAAGCTTTCGTATACTGGCCAAGGCTCTTGCCACCCCCATAGTGCCTTTTTTAGGAAAAGCTCAAAGGACAAACCCACCTCCATAGACAACCAAAGGATAAAAAAACTAAAGGTAATGCTACTCAATGCCAGAAGTCTAAACCTCAAGATGCACGCTCTCAAGGCTCTCCTCAGTATGGAGAAAATTGATGTCTGTGCAGTAACAGAAACCTGGTTCAAGGCTCCTGAGAGCACCCCAGCACTACCAGGTTATAACTCATACCATGCGTTTCGGCCCCAAAACTCGGACTGAAGCACAAAAGGAGGGGGAGTATCTATATTCATCAAAGATACCTACACCTCCAGGTTAGTGGCACTGCACGAAGCATCGGAAAACCATCCATGTGCAACTAGCAGTGGGCAAAACTGCCTTTCAGTTTGTAGCCTGCTACAAAACACCCTCCGTATTACAGGAACCCCACTTGGCATTCCTGAGAACACTGGAGAATATGAAGGTCTCTCCAAACACTATGTTATTGGGTGACTTCAACTACCCAAACATTGACTGGGAAAACTACTCAAGCCCAAACACCCTCGCCCAACGGTTCCTTGAATTTACAAACTCAAATGCAATGGAACAACTGGTCACCACTCCCACAAGAGGGAACAACATATTGGACCTGGTCATCACCAACATGGGGACTCTATGTTCCACACCAGAGGTAAACCCCTCATTGGTAAGATCAGACCATAAACAAATTTCCCTGGACATCCATATCCCGTCCCCACCCCCAGCCAAGGAAATCACTGTAAAGAATTTCTCAAAAGCCAACTTCGCACTTCTCAAGACTGAGGTGGAATCCTTCAAAGCCCCTGGGCCAGAGGATAATACAGCCCAATCCGCAGAATCCTTTACAAATGAATTCTATGAGCACCTGCAGGAATGCATGGATTGTGCTATCCCAAATAAAACCAAGACTCACTCCTCCAAAAACAGGAGACCAGTCTGGTGGACCCCGGCCATAAATAAGCTATACAACAGAAGGAGGAAGCTACTACATGACAGAGCAAAATCCCAAAAAGGGAAGGCATCTCTGATCAGTGTTAGCAAGAAACTTCGATCCCTCATAAAATCATCAAAGGCCAGCTTTGAAAGAAAAATTGCCCTAGACACTAAAGATAATCACAAGGCCTTCTTTAGTTATGTCAGGAACATGGGCGGAAACTCCCAGATATGCTCTGAATTGTTGCATAACAGTACAAAATATACCGAACCTACAGACATAGCCAACATCCTGGCGGACAGATTCGGCACAAACATTTCCCCCCAAAGGAGCAAATGCCTATCCCAACTGAATGTAACCTCCCTGACATCACAGATGCACAGGTGAAAGCTGCCCTCTCCAAAGCAAAAAACACAGCATCTATGGGACTGGACGGTGTCCCAGGCTGTGTCCTATATGATCTCCAAGAAGAACTGAACCCTCACATTAAGTCACTGTTCAAACTTAGACTTACTACAGGATATGTACCCAAAGAATGGCGTACAGCTACAGTGGTCCCACTCCACAAAGGTAGCACCACAACGGACCCCGGAAACTATCACCCCATAAGCCTGACTAGTATGGTTTGTAAAGCTATGGAGCGTATCATCATGGAACTCATAAACAAAGACATCGGGAGCCTCCAGACACTGGACCCTACCCAATTCGGCTTTGTTAAGGGCAGATCTTGCCTCTTAAACCTAGTTGATTTCTTTGAAACAGTTACCAAAGCCATAGATGAGGGCAAGGTAGTCCACACAGCCTACCTGGACCTCACAAAAGCCTTTGACACAATACCCCACTCGGGCATCATAAATAAGCTTACCAGCTTAAATATCAACCCCTATATCACAAGATGGGTTGCAAACTGGCTCAGAGGTAGAACCCACATGGTCAGAATCACAGGTGCCATGTCCGAATCCAAACCAGTTAAAAGTGGCGTCCCACAGGGCTCAGTTCTGGGACCTCTCTTTTTCGGTATATACTTCTCTGAGGTTCAGGCTAACACGGGGGGATTATGGCTGACAAAGTTCGCAGATGACTGCAAACTGGGGGCCATAATCGAATCTCCAGCTGACACAAGCATCCTCCAAAAGGGTCTCACAGAGATGGATGCTTGGTGCCAGAGCCACGGCCTCAAGCTAAATGCTAAAAAGTGCATAGTTATCCCCTTTGGGAAAAACAAGGTGCCCACAAATTACCACATAGGTGGTAATCCATTAAGTACGGAAGAAGTAATTAGAGATTTGGGGACCAGCGTAGATAGTAATCTCCTTTGATAGTCACGTTGCCAAAGTGGTTAGAAAGACCTTCTATATAGCCCACCTTATCACGAAAGGGTTCACATCTAGATCAAGAGAGGTCATTGTGCCCCTCTACTCGTCACTCATCAGGACCATAATTGAATACAATGCCCCTTTTGGGATGTACCTTACCTGACACCTGCAGCAACTGGAGAGACCCCAAAAGTACCTCACCAAGAGGATCATGGGCTACAAACAGATGTCCTATGCAGCTCGACTAAAGAAACTCCAGCTCTACTCAGTTGCTTACCACCTACTCAGAGGCGATCTATGCTTGACGTACAAAGCCATGTCAAACCCAGAATTAATGGACATGCTCCACCTCAAAAAATCCAAGTCCCTTAGAGCTACACGCTCCAGGGACCTAAACCTCAGCACAAAAATAAATAAGACATGCTGGAGGGACAGATTCATTTCCCAGAGGCTCCCCTCACTCTGGAATAGAATCCCAATTCATGTTAGACATAGCCCCTCGCTGACCCTCTTCAAGCGAAATTTGGACGCGTGGATGGGAAATCGCAAATTCACCCCTGGGATCTCTCCTGTGTCCCTGCTAGACAGAGGCACAGTAAACTAATCTTAAAAAGGGTGCCTTCTGTGACCTACTTTACAGAGGCACAGTAGGCTAATCTAATAGAAGGGCGGAAGCAAATACACTCTGGCTAGGCTTATAAATGCCCTAGGGCAGATAGCCTAGTATCTACCTATGAACCTATGAACCTATAAAAATGAAATTTTCTTTTGGGATATAACAATGTATTTTGTCCTACATATAAAAAAAGCATATGGCAAATTTATTATGACAGAAAATTAGAAAGACGTGAATTGTATGTCCATGCCCTATAGTTTGGCTTGTATGCCAGTACTGACATAGTAGTACAGCAGGAAGAAGGATGCTAGACTCTTTGGAAGTCATCCTTTGGATGAGAAATTAAACCAAGATCTCATTTGTCTGATCTGATAGTAGTTTAACTGACATCTGCAGCACTTGAACAATAGTCATATGACTGAGTTTTTATCTCATTCTATACCATGACTTTTTAGTACTTATTCTTCCCCTTTTTCCTTTTTTTCTTATCCACTGCTCATCATTGTTAGTTACATATAAGTTTGCAGAATGTCAATTAGCACCCTGTGGACTTTGAACTGCTATAGTGATGCAGTATCCCCCATAGGCCCGGCCCATCCCATCCCAAATCCATGTAAGCATCTATGCTGGTCCAGTTGTAACCCTGCCAGTCATGGTCACCAGCCCCACGACTGACTGGTGAAGTGTATGATGGAGGGTATTGAGAAGACAGGAGAGCCATTGTGGTCACTTACATCTTAACACAGTTTACTGCAGGAGAATGAGACCCTACCCTACTACAAGATGAAGTAGATTTTATAGTCTACTTCATTTCATACGATGTGGCCTATAAGTGTCACAGCCTCACCACTAGATGACAGCACTACCCAAGCCTGCCCACATGTCCAGCCCAGTTGCTATTCTGAGCCCTGATCTCCACTGGGATTGCAATGAATGGCCTGTCACATCAGCCTATCATACCCAACCCTTGCCCAAAAGAGAGGTGAACATTCTAACTTTCATTCCTCTGTTCCTCACCAGCTCATACAAGTACACAAGACACTAATCAAACTCCTGTTGCCTGTGCTGTAGTCAGGCCTTTATCACTCCATGACACAAGCTGGAAAAATTTGCAGAACTTGCCATTGCTGTCCAGAATGTTTCTCATATTTGCTATATAAGTTTATATAAATTGCATAACAGCAAACTATCTTTTTCTATAAGGCAACTTTTTTCTTCCATCTATTTATCAAGACAATGGGACAAGTTCAGTTTGGAAATACAGAGCTACTTTTTATTATAAAACATTTTCTCAGAATTGTATTATTTATGAGCTATCACTAAACATGATATTTATACTTTCCACTTGGTATATAACATTGCCATTTTAAAAATCTTGTTTATGGAATGTTATTTGACCAAAATATGACTTGTTTTGGTTTAAAGTAAATAAGCATTTCAAATGTACATGATTGCATTAATTTGTTATATTTTTAGTTATTGTCAGCTGTTTTCAAAGTCTAATATAAATAAATGAAGTTAAATTAAAATGAAAGAATAAGTATGCCACATATTTAAACTATTCAACTTAACACAATGACTTAAAACTGAATGACTCCCTATATACAACATTTTAAGCTTAAACTTACACCAAATTGCAGGGTACTCTGCCTGCCTCATTATGAACAGAGTTAAAAATCAGACTGTGATCCAGACAATCTGATAATAACTCGTGACCCAAGCAATGGAGAAGCTGGCTGGAGAAGGTGGAATGGAACATCAGTTGTGATGTCTTTCTTCCTGAAGGGAGGAATTCATCTTAGTCTGCTGTGATACTGACCCCCAGCAGAGGCTGCCTGTTGTAGCATGTGCAGTACAAGGATCCAGACCCACTAATGGGAAGTGATAAAGCCCTGTCTGTGACCCAGGTGAGCCATGCCCGATTATTAACATGAATACTTGCTTGGACTGGCAAGGGAGGTTAAGAACTGACAGGACTCTACTTGACCATCTTTCCACGGAAGGAGGATATAGTTGATGAGCTGGCAGAGGTAGAGTCAAACCCTGGTGGAGAGCAGGACTTGAATGGCTGTCATGCTAGATATGCAGTAAGGCTGAAGGGTGTACCTATCTTAGAGCCGGGTGTGTCCCTATAGGCCATGCTTCATAGCCACCAAAGCCTTAAAAAGTATCTCAGCAAGTAAAGAGGTGGGACTGAAAAACAGTCACTCACAGCATACTACCTTCATTTGTGGTAATGGTGTCTCTCAGGCTCACTTGTCAACACTCATTAGGAAGCACCATCATCAGCATGGAGAAATATGCTTATCTTCCAGGCCAGGAGGGGCTAAGCAACTGGATGAGCATGTCCAAAATCTGATAGAAATATGCTTGGTCAAGTTTTTAAGGAGCTTACAGGAGTTGCACTGCAGAGGAATATAATATCACGTATCAAATAAAGTACAGCTTGAATTACCAAAAAAGTGCAGCACAAGGGTCAGGATGCCTGTAATCATTAAGCAGTAGGAGCTGTACCTGAGGATTATGCACATATAGAAGAGCATATTGTAGGGAGAACAACATTGCAAGTATTCTACTTATTTGAGCTTGCAAGTAGATGATAGAAGGAAGGTATACAGAAAAATGGTGGTTGCCTGGATGATGGCTGCCTGTAACCAAGGCTCACTCACTGCAAATAAATGGACCATTCAGTCAGCAGGCGAATGGATGGCTGGAAGATATGGGGAGAAAAATCTAACAAACCAGGAAGACATCAACACTCATACAGATGTCTAGAATTAAGACCAGGAGAAGGAAGTTATTATACAAAGCTAAAATAGAATTTTTTACTAGACAGTAATAATTATACTGTCTGCAATCAAAAATCTGCTACAATAATACAACAACATAAACCCAAAACTATAAGAGGTGGCAGTACAGGAACTGAAGATGAGCTGACAGAAAACTCTGAAGTAAGAATCAGTACAAGACAGGAGTCTGTCCAGGGACTTAGAAGAAAGTACAAAAACAGAGAGGGACACTCAAAACAACATGAGTGCTAAATGTGACATAGATAATGACATGCAGAGTTCTGTACACACATCTGTTAATGTAAAGTGGAAAAATCAAGTAAAGGCAGACTCTAAGCAATGGCTATCTGTTTGTTTGTGTCTTTCGGCTTTTCCCCGTTAGGGGTCGCCACAGCGGAACTCCGGTCCGCTAATGATTGGTAGTGGATTTTTACGTACCAGATTACCAGCCCTGATGCACAACCTTCAATGAAGGCACGCCCTATTCACGTATGCCTCCACACAGAAGATGCTCTAGCTGAGAATCGAACGGGACAATGTCTTGCTATGAGGCGACAACACTACCGAAGCACCACCACCATGGGACAATGGCTATGTGTAAATAAGAAAAATAAGAAAAACTTAAGATACATTTTCTTGTGGAATACCTTATACAGAGGGAATGATACCAAAGAGAAGGAATAGAAAGTGAAGGGTGGTGTCCACTCATACTAAAAGAGAGGGAGAACAACCTAAAAGAAAGAGCACTTAAGAGGCTTGTACTGATAGCAGAGACAGTAACGCAGAAGGCAATTTTGGTTTAGAACTACCCTTTGTGGGAGAAAGGCTTATAATAAACTGCAATGCCAGTGTTTTTTGGGAGAGAAAATTATACCTTCCACTTTGAAAGCTACAGAAAAAGTAACTCTGAAATAGTGAGCTTACAGATAAGCCAGATAAACTTCAAAAAAGTACATTGGGAAGGCGATGCTTTAAGAAGGGAAATAGAGAAAACAGCTAAGGCTGCATGGGATAATACTGAACAGGATATTCCCATTATTTTTTACCCTTATTTTGCATTATAATATGACCTCTTATATACAGTAACTAAAGATAGGCAAGAAAGTCTACATTAGCTGCTAATACTAAAACCTTATAGACCACTAGTAATGAAGCTAGCCTACAGTCATGTATTGGAAAGGCACATGTGGATGGATAAAAGTAAGGCAAGAGTACCATCCAGAATATACTGACCAAAAACTTCTGTTCTTGTCAAGAATGTCAGAAGGCTGCATTCCATTTGGATTTAAGAGTTCATTGATTCAGTGATTATTGTAGAGGCGCCATTTAAACATGGGCAATGTGGGCCACTGATAAAATCTAGCATTGGGTATCAGAGCCCCAGAGTCTTAATGGATTATGCCACTTACACAAGCAGTGTCTTTATACAAGCTAATGTCAAGGTATTGACAGAGAACTGGCACTGTTATTCTCCAGAGTGGATATCCCTACAGAGGGGTCCCTTAAAATTCAGTCTACCATCCACAGACTGGCAGATTAGTAGAGAGGTTCAATAAAATGTTTAAATCCATGTTGAAGAAAGTTACTGGCATAAGACCAGTTATAACCATGTTTACTGTTTTCTATAAGAAAGGAGCTACAGGCTTCAACTGGGTTCACTTTATTTAAACTCTTATATGGCAGGCATCCCAGAGGATTGATTGACATTGCTAAGGAGACTTGAGATGAAGAGAAGACATCATTTAAATGGTGTTATGTCAGTTTGTGGGATAGCCTAAAGCTGGTTGCACTCATAGTAAAGGATCACATGCAGAAAGCACAGGAGATGAAATGAGTTTATAATACAGTTGCCCAACTTAGACAATTTAACCTGGGTGAACCCAGATGATCAGGTATTATTATTAGTATTTTCGTTTGAGAACAAATGTTTGGCAAAGTGGCAAGGGACATTTGAGGTGACTGCAAGAAAAAAAATGCAGTGAGCTACAAGGTTAGATAGCCAAGAAAGAGAAGTATGCAATAAATCCATCACATTAATATACTGAAGCCATGGAATAAAGTAGAAATCTCTGTAGTGAACTTGCAAGCTGAAATTCCATACACAGGAGACCAGGGAATTCCAAACTGAAGTGCAGTTAGGGGAAACCTTGTCAGAAGTACACAAAGAGGAAGTAAGAAAAATTTCTCTTATGAAGCAAAGCAGTTTTTTTTCCTCAGGCATGTCTGGAAGAGTTAAACTGATAGAACATAACTTGGAGACAACACCTGGAATGAAGATTAGACGTAGGCCTTACTGAGTACTAGAGTAACAAAAACAGCAAAGGAAGAAGATGCTCGAGCTAGGATTAATAGAAGAGTCATGAATCATTGGGACAGCTAAAAAGGTCTAGTTCCTAAACCTGATGAACATATTAGCTTCTAGAATAATTTTGAAAGACTAAATATCATATCAAAGGCTTGACTGGCATTTGATTACCGGGAAAGTCTGACTGGGTAGAAGCCCATTTTCAGCGGAGGCCCTACGAGAAAAGCTTCAAATTATTACAAAACATTTTAAGAACAATAATTTTACAACCTTCAAAAATAAAACAAAAACATCTACAGTTTAAATATCTATAACAAATTAGACATAATATAAAACATTTGTTAAGAATCACTACAGGTTATGTGACAATCATTAAATATTTAGAGACATTTTAGACATGCAGAGAAATTAAAGGTAAGTGTAGATCATTATGTGTATTGTTCCTAGTCAGCCACTATAGCTAAATAGCATGTGCATGTAAGTACTGAGCATGTGCAAGAACAGGGCCATTTTATATAGTCAGTCAGAGTGAATGCAGACATGAATAGAGATGCACATGCGACTGTGTTTGAAGTAATGAGTGAATCAGTTAGCTTAAATACTTGTTCTTATTACAGTTCCTGAGATGTTTATGTGCAACAAATATCTTGAACCCATGCACCGCTTCATCATCTCATTTGAATGCATGAGACAAACGACATGGTGCCAGAATGGGATCCGAATTGAAGCAACAGACAAGCCATGAGGCACGCACTTAAAAGAGGAGTAATATACAGGAGTGAACTCACAAACAGGTCAATGGTTATTCAAAGGTACTTAAACTCATTTAAATATTTTTTCAGTCACCAAATGTGAGGTGAAGCATTCAAAACTTTCGAAATAATTACCGAGATAAATGAAATGGCCGAAATGGTGATATACTAATAAAAGTATTCAAAATAAATACAAAAGTGTTTGAGATAATTTCTGAAATGTTTAAAATGTATGAAAAGGCCGAAACGACCAGATTTCTTCGCAATGTACTACTTTTTTGCATTAATTAAAGCTATTAGATGTGTCTGAAGTTTCTGGAACATTTGCAGTGTTAAAACAAAGCCTTTTCAAAGTGATTGTTGTGTTTTCAAATATAATTATAAGTACCTGGTCTATGCTTATATTTAAATGTATTTTGTTGATATGGCAGAGGGATTTCGCAGACCTGAACCACTGGTGTTTGAGAAAATTTTGCTGAGAACTGGAGAGTGTTTGAGCAAGACTATGATATTTTCATACAGGTTGCTTTTTCTGGTAAAAATGCAAGTACAAAGGCAGTCATACTTCTTAATTTAGCAGGCTTGGAAGCCACTGAGAGTGAAAGCTCATTTGTGTATGCACCTACGGTGTATGCAGGTGAGGGGGCAAACTGCCATATTGTGATACAGGCTGAAATGCAGGAAGACCCTGAGTGTTTAAAATATAAATTTAGAGAAATGTGTAACCCTCAAATGAATATTACAATGGAAAGACACATATTTTACACATAAAATCAAAAGCCTGGTGAAACTATAGCAGTGTATAATACTGACTTGAGAAATCAAGCTAAAACATGCAGATTTGGTGATTTGCGAGATGAGTTGATAAAGGACAGACGTGTGTGGTGTTAATGATGCAGTGAGAAAGATTTTGCTTTGAGACAGTGATTTAATGTTGAGCAAAGCCATAGAGATTTGTAAAATATATGAGCTTACAGAAAAGCACATGAATATGCTTACGAATGAGAAGAACATGCATGCAGTAACTACCAGTGTGACTGTTGATAGTGTACAATAGAAAGCCAAGACAAAAAAGCAATACAAACCAAAGATTGTGCCACCGCTTAAATCCACCTATAAGCTGAAGAGGTTGCTTGTTACCCCAGACCTTATTGTTAGCTGTCGTGATTGTGGAGGCAGTCATGAACCTAAACAAGAGAAGTGCTTAGCTTTTGGGCAGCAATGTCACAAATGTAAAAGGTGGAATCATTTCAAAAAGCTTTACAAGTCTAAAGTGGTGCATACTTTTAATAAAAGAGATCATCCAAAGAAGCAAGAAGATCAGATAGAAAGTCGTGAACAAACTTTCTATGTTGATGGTGTCTCTGTGATTGATGAAACTGTTAATACAGTAGATTATCAGTTGGCAGCAAAGAGTGAAACATTTTGTACTGTTCGGATTAATGGGAAACCTGTAGAGCTGAAAGTAGATACTGGATCCAAGTGCAATGTTATATCAGCACAAATGTTTGCCAGAGTAAGAGCTGGTGAGAAACTTGATTCAGCAAAGTGTGCAAAACTTGTTGCTTATGGTGATGAAGAATTAATGGTAGAGAAGTGGAAATATGCAGGGGATGACACAGCAGATATAAATTCTGAAAGAATTATTTACATTAGCACTCTTGGAGGATAACAGAATTTCATCGATCTTGGAAAGGATGCTGGGAGATAGAGGGGTGACCAGGCGGACTAGATAAAGGGATTACAAGCTACTGGATACAGATCCATTGTCTCTGATGGTGCTAAATGAGCTACCATGTATAATAGGAGAACTACTGGCTTAGCTATGCAATTAATCCTTAGAACAGGCATGATGTCTTGAGATACAAAGATACAAAGTTGGTTCCGCTGCACAGACCTGGGAAAGTAATAGAAAAAAAATTAAGAAGGAGGTCAGTGAAGTTTCTGAATAGAAACTGGCTACTCTGCACAATTACCAGTAGAGGTTAATAATGAAAAACTCTTGCTAAATGTATATGATACATTTCTTTGACTAAGCTATATTTGAGGTTGGCAAGGTGAAGTCAAGAAGTGATAGTATTTGTGGGCGTTAACAAACCTTTGGCACAATGCAACATAAAATGCTGGTAAAAAATGAAGGGAAACTAGATTGTAACCCAAGGTGTTAATGTAAAAAAATGTTGTCTATCTGATCAGTAGCAAAGGGCAGTGGTGAGGACTGGAATATAAAGGAAGAGGTCAGTGAGAAGTGGTGGGATTCACAGGGGTCAGTGTTGTTAGCAGACCATTAAACATGTTTGCGGCAGATATAGCACTTAGACTGAAAAACATGATCCACCTGTTTGTAGATAACATCTGAAAAATGGTAGAAGTGTTAGTTGCCATATGGTCAGGTTAGGAGAAATTTAAGCAGAGTGGGCAAACAGGTAGCAGTTGGAATGTAGTGCAATGTAGTGCAGGGTAATGCACTTTGGGACAAAAACACAGGAGGAAGGATATGAGTTAGCATGGGTATCCCTAAAGAAAGACTGAGGAAGAAAAGATCTGCGATTTGTAGCCATCATGAAGATGAAACACAAACAGAAATGTTAAAAGCAGTGGTAATGTCAAGCACAATGCTTGATTGCATTGCAAGTGGACACCCCACTTAAGGTCTTCCAACCTTTGTGTGAGGCATTTTTGAGGCCACACCAGCAGTACTTTGTGTGTAACTCAGGGAACCATTCAAGGAGGAGAAAATAGGAATGTTGGACAAAGTGCATAGAATGTAACTAAAATGATAGAGGAACAGAGAGACTTGCTAGACTAGGACATTTGATAGTGTGGAGATTGAATCTCATGGGGGAGGACACAGAATAGAGAAAAGGCATCATGGCCAATGCAGGGGTGCCAATTTCAGGACAGCCATGGACATCATGATCAGTTCAGTGTTAACAATTTCGGGACAGGCATGAAGGAATACTGTTTTACATTGTGAGAATGTGAGAGAGAGAGGATAGAGAGAGAGAGAGAGAGAGAGATAGACTGTCATTATTAGTACCTGGAATTAATTACCTGAAGATGTAGCAGGAAATGGTATAACAGTTGGATCAAATAGGGAAATGAGATAAATGAAGAGAACTTTAGAAAATAAAAGTGGCTGAGACAGCCAGATGATTAGATTCAATGCCGTGATTAGATCTGAAGGATCAAAGACTTTCCGCTGGGTTTAATTCATATGCCATGTATCCACAGGTGTCAATTGTGCCAGTCCTGTATGTGCTGTTCTTAGTATGTAGCATTGTGTAGTGACATTTAATCTGTGAATTCATTTTTTAAGAGCAATCATTGCAATGTTATCAAGCTTCGCAACAAAAACTTCTTTCCAAGCGGTTTGGTACTGTGGAGAGAGAGCAGCCCCAAAACTTACACAATGTAGCAGCTAAAGCGTACATCTCAAGATCAGGCAGGCCCAACCCTACATGAGTTAAATGGAAGTAGGACTATACCACTGAATTTGAGGAGCACTTTCTTCATTTTTTTCCAGAAATCTTAGAAGGAGAGCGACAGGGATACCCTGAAAGGCTATAACACCTGTGGAAGCACAAACCAGATAATAGCCTGCACACATTACATTATATCCAAACAAACTGGTTTTCAGCTCATGCAATGAGTTTTGAACCGTCATGAAGATCTGCGAGCTAAAGGCATTCAGGATATATCTAGAGTGGTTCTAAGAGGGAGCCCCAGATATATGACCTGCTCCGGTGTTTCCAAGAAAGGGCAAGCTGATTTTAAATCTGTTGAAGGGAAATAATTTATCTTCAGAACTCTAATTTTAACCTGGTTGATGTTATAACCTGAGATACATTCAGTTACATTTCTGTAAGCCAAAAAGATACTAGAAAACTGAGTAAAGCACAGGTCTAGTGAAATCACCTGGCATTAAGCTCCTCAAACAAACAAGGACACCTAATTTGCCTAGCTTTGAAATAAAACATGAAGAAACAAAACTAGATAACACTAGTTTGTTTATTTGAGACCCACATACCTTATCCCAGTCTCCCAGATCATGTCCTGTCTAATAACTAGATTAACACATGGTGATAACATAAAAACATGCAGGTTTTCCCAATGTCTCTGTTTTATTAGAGCAATCATCTGCAGGTTCAGTTGTAGGGAGGTGGTATAAATGTGTATATATATATATATATATATATATATATGTGCTGGTTAGCATTATTCTATGGATAGACAGACAGCACTATGATGATCATTTGGGTGCTTAGAGACATGAGAGATGACAAAATGTGGTACTACGGATGTTAATGCTTTTTACTTGCGAAGCCAGTGTGTAGCTGCAGAGCAGACATAGAGTGGCAAAAATGTTACATGTGCCACGGTGGTGCCTATTTTTACTATTCTTCTGTGATAGAGATATGAATCACCTGTAAGGTAAAACTAATTCTGGGCAATAATAGTTTGAGCTCAGGTATCATATTTCAGGGGAGTAATATAATAACAGGAAATTGTAGACTATATTCAGATAAACTGGCAGTTGTTAAGTATTAATTAAAATACAATTTTCGATCCCTCTTAAGTTCCATTGCTTAGAACTGTAGCTAGAGCCTTTGTTTCTGTTTCTCAGTACTTTAAAGGTTTTAATCACAGAACTGGGTACAGTAACTATCCCTTTAACACATCTGCAGTACGAAAAGATTGAACATTACTAGTTTGTGGGAACATCAACTAAACCTTTCAGATGTCCCTGATTTTCCTCACAATTATATTGTCTCCATCTTAACTACCTTGAACAGAACTGCAGAGGTGAGAATTTCCAAGAAATGATTGATGTTAAAGTGTGCATTGTGTTTAATAAAATTAATAGCTTTAAGGACCTTCTATATGTATGGTGTCAACATAAAAAAGGTATTTGCCTTGCCTTCATGTAAATGCATAAACGAAGTGTTGTACAGTCATTTTAATTCTAGTACCTGACATTTATTCAATCTTTTGACTTCTGCAAAGGCTGTTCCTCTTTCTGTGCTCCATCCCTCACAGTTCTTTTTTTTTTAGGGCTGTTGACCTGGCACCTTTTTTAAGATTAGAAAGAGTGACCAATGGGAAGTAAGCAACATTTCCAGTATTTAGAATCTACCCACAGTTATTGTTAAGTATTCATCTACTTTCAAGTCTGTTATCCATTAATACTGTGAATTGCTAAATGTCTTCATAGAAAATGACAGTGCATAACTTCATCACCCAAATAAAACAGCAACTAATTATTCCTATTACATTGCACCACATGCTTGTTTCACAATTTAATTGCTTAAAGGAAGACATTTGTTTTAGGAGATGAAGGTATTTTACTTCAGCTGTATTTATTTTGTCACAAAGGGCATATTGATTTTTAACTTAACACATATTAGATTGGACTTTGTTAGTCCATTATTTCCGTATACATGATCCTAGTTCCTTAAATGTTGTTTTGTGCCAGACACATATTAGACTAGATTATGTTACTGTGTTACTTTCCTTAGCTAATCTTATCTGGTCTCCATATAACTGAACAGTCATTAACACTTGAACAACAAAAATCTGCATGTATGATTCTCAGCATGACTTGGTAAATTTAAATGCAATGCTGCCCCACGTTGAACAGCATATAAAATTAATTTATTGTGTTATTCCATAGGTGAATACTTTGGGCTCATTTTTCTGCAAAACCACAAGCTGCTATTTATATAAATTTTGAAGAAAAAAGCTGGGCAATAAGGTACATTAAAACCCTTTGGAATGAGATCTTTTTGTCACTACCTATGAATCCGTTTCATCACTGCTAGTTTCCCATAACGTATTTAGTACTGAAATAGAAAATTTACATCTAACAGTTAATATTTTACCTTCTATGTCGTTATATATTGATAAGAAGTACATGACACTAAGAACAATTAAATTCATCTAACAGCCATAAAATCTTCCATAGTTATACAAACTTAAGACATTATATGAGCAATGTGTGCCTGTCATTTATCAGTCGTTGTCTGGTATCTGACATCTTCTAAAGTAGCATCATTATCTGCTAGTTTCTTTGTGAAGAATAAGCTTCTGTCTCCCATTTCTTGTCATATTTTTACAAGTAGTCTAATATTTTCTGAAATATGATACCCCTTTAGATATTACATCTCTTACAGTATTATTATTATTATTATTACTGCTATTGTTAAGAATAGTATATGTCCTCCACTCTGAAAGGGAGCAGGCAGTGATGTCTGTTAGTTCTATGAGCAGTACATGTATTACAGTCCATTATTTTTATAGCCTTCTGTTTGACTTCCGCAAACAATATCCTGTTCTATATCCTGCAAAGCTGCTTCAGGCATAGTCTCAGTCATAATTTGTATATTAGCATTACTTACTTCTTGCCTTCATTGTCAATGTGTCTGTCTTTGCAATCCAGTATACTGCTAATCCTTCTGGATGTAATCCCAAACTGTGCATTTTCCTCTATCCTGCTTTTGTTGGGCACTTGCCAGCATCCCATGCATAACACAAATAGTACTCCTTGTTCAGATCCCCATAGCCTTAAAAGTATAATCTTGCATGTGTTTGCCATTAATCTCCACTGTCATATGCCTGACTAGTCCTTTAACCTGGTCAATGTCAATCTAATTTTTTCAGATACGATCCAACACACACACACACACACACACACACACACACACACACACACACACACACACACACACACACACATGTATGCCATCTTTATTGTGGATCTTTTAAAGACAGATCCCAATCCCACTCTTCAGTAAACAAAATCCACCACAAATCCAAGAGCACCCCACCAGTCACCTTCTGAATAAACATTCTCTTCACAATGCCTTGCATATCATCCTACTATTTGTTTATGAGGTATCAAAACAGTTTCACTGATATGGAGAAAATATTTTAACAACAGTATTGTTGCCCGTTCGATTCTCAGTTAGAGTGTCTTCTGTGTGGTGACATGCGTGAATGGGCGTTCCTTCGTTGAAGGTTGTGCGTTAGGTCCGGCAAGCCAGCACGTAAAACTTTACTGCCAATCATTAGCGGACCGGAGTTCTGCTGTGGCGACCCCTAACCGGGAAAAGCCAAAAGACACACATATTACAAGGGCAATTATCAGTGGTAATATCACAGCTTTTTATTCTGTATTGTTCTTTCACCAAATGGTTACTAGGGGTTTCATATGAGGATTCCAATGGCTGCCTAGTAACTGTGAAATGGAAGAACAGTGGTGTAATAAAAGAGACTTTAAATGTAATTTACTACATAGGAAGGAAAAGAGAATGGAGAAATATGTAATACAACCATTAAAATTTAGTTAATAAAATTAATAAAGCTGCCAAACTTTATATTTTCCGAACATCTCAGATCTGGTCCATTTTGCTGATGAACCACTCAGTGAGGGACCATTGTTTGCAAACCACCCATCAATAATCCTGACTCACTGAAACTGCTGCACAATACGGTTCAAAACTGATCGGACATGTAACTTTCCAAAGGTAATAATAAAAAAAGCCTCCAAATAAAAGCTAACAATGTTTCTTGGAGGCAAGTCCCACCCTCCGTGTAGTCCACTAAGAGCTCCCACATAGCCTGCTAGTAAACTATACTAACTCTGATACTATATGATCATGGATAAGGAGAAACCGCCAGAAGTGACTGTTTTTCATACTTTTGAGTACAATCACAGTGAATGAGTACTTTTGATGAGTCAGAGATTTCATGAAGTAGTTTGCAATGAGTAGTCTTTGACTGAATGGTTCATCCATATGAAGAACTGTTCCAAAAAAATCAGCAATATCTTTGATTTTGTTAAATCTGTCCAAAACATTAGAACTACTTCCCACTGTTAGCTGCTGCCACTAGCACATGAAAAATGTTATACATTTCAAGTTCATCATTACTAACTAATTCCATTGTGTTGTATAAATTCTAGAATGCATGGCATCTTCTTTTATTCTCCATATAAATACTAAAGTATAACTTAGAACATAGTGTAGACGTCAAAGTCTTGCAATACAGCTGCTTCTTGTAGTTGCATTTCCAAGATCACAGAGAAGAGGACTAATTCTATGACTTGGTAATTAGTTGTTTACTGCACCAAGGTTGCATGGTTTGAATCTTTCCACTAACTCATTTAACCAGACGGTACTTTGGAGCAATTGGGAATTTGAACTAGGCTCCTTAACGGTCCTCTAGACTGCGTGCTTAGTAACTAGCTATGAACACTGAACTATAGGGCTTTATTGCCCAACAACATTTAACTGTTTAGCCACTGGTAGCATGAGCAGCTTGTTTAGCATTGATGAAGTTTATAATTGTTGAACCATACAATTCTGCCCATTTCAAAGATTACAGGGTAACCAGTATATTCTACTTAAGCAACCAAGGCAGTATTTAGTACAGTTTTTGAGAAAGAAGATGCAACAAACATGATACCGTGTGTATTAGTTTCGAAACAATGGATTTGTGTAATGGGATTGAATGCCCATCTGCAAATTTTTTCTTGGTTAAATGGGCGAGGCATTCCTGGAATACTCCTGAAATTTAATGATGATGTGTTATGCATTAAGTAAAAAAGGACACATTTATTGCAGCTATTCTTTTACTGGAAAAAATGGTGTCAAGATCATGTACCTTTTTTCTCCAAAGCAGTTCATACAAAAATGTACCTTCCCATCACAGGTTTAGAGTTATGTGTTCCTTTCTATCACTTCCTGTTGGCTTTCAAGATATGGAGTGTTAAAGCAGCATTGCTTTTAACTGAAATACAGTGGTGTGCAACAGTTGTTAGCAAAGTCTTCAGTTTTGGTAGCAGATTATACAACCCTATTTACCTTCTGTTTGCAGCAGGTAGTGCTGTTGCCTCACAGCAAGAGGTTCTTCAGTTCTATTCTCAGCTGAGGTGTCTTCTATGTGGAGTTTAAATGTCATCCCTGTGTTCACGTGGGTTTTCTCCTGGTGCTCTGGTTTCATCCCACATTCCCAAGACAGTGGTGGAGTGCACACTTTAAGTTGGTTATATGTGTGGGGTGTATGTATAATATGTTGTTTTTCATAAATCCATGATACTGAGTGCCCACACAGCAAACCAGTATTGCTTGAGTAAACCTCCTTTACTACATATTGTCCCCCTGCTTGCTTTCCTAGTGCTCAGCAAAGCATGGTGTCCTAGCCTGTATTCCATAAGTGTTTTACATGTATCCAGTGCCATGCAGGCAAAGTTAAGTACCTTTGATTGCTAAATTGCACTTGTTATTTTGAGTGATCACAACTGTTTACTGCTTTTATGTGTGCATTTCACTGTATTTTTTGTAAAAAAAAAATGTTCTTCCTTCACTGTTACTGTTGTAAAAATGTCTTGAAATTGCCTTCTGAATAGGATTTCCAGCTAGCCGTTTTTATTGATTTGTGGTAGCATTGCACTTGTGGGTCTCTTCTACTGTGTTTTTTCATTAGGAGGACTGAGTTTATTCATCTCCTGGCAGGAGGTGTTTGCCTGGTCTGTATGAGTTGGAAAATATACAAAAGGACTCGTAGTGTAGTCATTTTGTTGGCCAGAGAGCTCATTAGTTAGTTTTCTATTTTTTTCTGTGTTGCTATACATTTTATGCGATTGCATGAGTTAGCAGGTTAGCAGTGCCCTGTATAGCAGCAAGTACCTAGAAGGCAAAATTTCCCTGTAGAATGGTCCATAAAACTGTGCCCTGTAAAGCAGCAATATAAAGCAAATACCTTGTGTGCTGACAAGCTTAGAGCAGCTAGTTGGGTGTCAAGATGAAACAACTACAGATTTTGTAGAACTCAGTACTGTGTAAACTTTAAAGTTAGTCCCTGGAGCGTGTGGTGCAGAGGGACTGGGATTTGTTTAGATGTAGCATTTCTAACAGAGCTGGGTCAGACATGGCTTTGTAAGTCAAGCAGAGATCGCCTCTTAGTAGACGATATGAGACAGAGAATAGCTGGAGTTTTTTGAGTCTGTCTGTGTATGACGTGTTTAAGGCCTAGGATCCTCTTTGTGAGGTACTTTTGTGGCCTTTCCAGCTGTTGCATGTGTCTAGTGAGGTACATGCCAAATGGGGCATTATACTCAATGATTGGCCTAATGAGGGAAGAGTAGAGAGAAATGATGACCTCTTTCTTCCTGGATGCAAAACCCTTGCTAATGAGATGTGCCACATAGAAGGACTTTCTGATCACAGTGGCAATGTGGTGGTCAAAGGAGAGGTTGCTGTCAACCTTTGCCCCCAGATCTCTTATAACGCGTTCAGTGGGCTCCCATCAATGTGATAATTAGTGGGAAGTGAGTTTTTCCCAAAGGGGATGGCGATGCATTTTTTGGCATTAAGCTTAAGGCCATAGTTTTGACACCAGTCATTGGTCTCAGTAAGGCCTTTCTGTAGGACTTCTACATCACTTGGGAGTTTATAATGGGTCTCAGCTTGCAGTCATCTGTGAACTTGGTCAGCCAGAGTCCCTCCGAGTTGGCCTGGACTTCTGAGAAGTCTATGCCAAACAGGAGAGGACCCAGGACTGATCCCTGTGGGACTCCACTCGTGACTGGTCATCAGTCTGACTTGGAGTCCGCTACTTTCACACTGTGGGTTCTATCTGTGAGCCAATTTGCAACCCACCTACTGATATAGGGGTTGATGCCTAGTTTGGTGAGTTTATCAATAATTCCTGAGTGGGGCATGGTATCAAAGGCCTTGGCCAGATCGAGGTAGGCTGTATGAATTGCCTTGCCTTCATCCACAGCTCTGGTGACTGACTCACAGATGTGGTGCCAGTTAACTTTGTAGCTCATGTAGAACACATCTAGGGATATTGTTGAGTCCCATGGAAGCTGTATTCTTGGCCTTGGACAATGCAGCTTTAACCTGTGCTGCAGTAATGCTGGGTGCCTGGCATTCCACCGGTATTGTGATTTGTGAATGGTCCTTTCGGGAGGAGAGAGGGGTAAAGTTGGCACTGAATCTGTCGGCTAGTCTGTTGGCAATATCTGTTGGCTCAGTATAGGAGGTATCATTGTGCAGTAACTTTGACCAAACCTGGGTATTGACATGTAGATTTTTGATATAACTATAGAAGGCTTTGTGGTTGTTTTTAGTGTCTGCCACAATTCTGCCTTCATAGCTGGCTTTAGAGGTTTTGATGAGGGATCTCAACTTTTTGTTGAGGCTAATAAGGGAGTTTTGGGACTTCACCTTTATTTTGGAACAGTTTTTTTACTTCTGCTGTAGAGTTTATTAATGGCAGGGGACCACCGAATTGGCTTCCTTTTTTTGGAGGAGAGCGTCTTGGTTCTGTTGGGTTTGCATTTTATGTACGTGTTTGTACAGTGCATTGGTGTATGATTTGACAGTCATGCATCTATTTTCCATTGACATGGGTGCCGTGAAGTTAGCCACCTCTGTTTTTAGGAGCCCAAAGTCAGCTTTGGAGAAGTTTTTCATGGTGGTTACCTTTGCGGGGGGGGGGGGGGGGTGAGATGTGGATTTCCATAGTGATTAGTTTGTGGTCGGATCTAACCAAGGAGGAATTGACTATTCATGTAGAGCAACGGTTGCCCATGTTAGTAATAACCAGGTCAAGGATGTTGCTTTCTCTAGTGGGGGAAAGAATGAGCTGGTCCAGGACATTGGAATTGTTGAATTCCAGTAAGTGTTGGAGAAGTATATTGGTGCATGAGTAGTTTTCCCAGTTGATGGAGGGGTAGTTGAAGTCACCTAGTATGAGATTGTTGGGTTGGACCCAAATAGTTTCCAGGGTGCTTAGGAATGTGGAGTGAGAGTCTTGGGACATGGTTGGGGATCTATAGCAGGCTACAACCTAAATCGCCATCTTAGCCAATGTTAGTTGTCCCTGAAGTATCTCAGATGTGTTATGCTGGGCTGCTAGTCTGGAGGTGTGGATATCCTTTATGAATATGGACACACCACCACCTTTGGAGCTTCGGTCCATGTTCTGGGACCAAAAGGTGTGGAATGAGTTATAGCCTGGCAGTGCAGGGGTGCTATCTGCTGCTTTAAACCAGGTTTCCGTTACAGCACAAATGTCTATGTTCTCCATTTTGAGGAGTGCTTCGAGCAAGTGCATCTTGTGATTTAGACTTCTAGCATTGTGCAACATGACCTTCAGATTGCATTTATTTATAGCTGTTATGGTGGGAATTTGGTCTTTGGAACATTGCCTAAAAATGCACTATAGGGGTGGCAAAATCCTTAGCCAGTATCCGGAAACCCAGGGGTGATAGATGCAGGCCATCTCTGGCAAAGTATCGAGGTCTGTCAATCATGTCATCCCAAGCAGACAGATACTGGATCCCCTTAGAATGACACTGGAAACTTAGCCAATTGTTGAAGTCAATCATTTTCTGCTTGTACTACTGTACCATTCTAGGTGATGGTAGGATGCTGCTCAGGGCTAGGCTCATACCTGCCTAGGCCACATAATCTGAGAGCTCCTCCATATCTCTTTTCATGTGGTACAGGGAGGTATGTCTCAGATCTCTGCTGTTTGGATAGATTTCTACTGAGAGCCTTCGCAAAGGTGGGTGTGTGGTTTGTGTTTTTATGTGAGAGCTGTGATGGTGGGTGTTCTGGAGGGCTATGTGTTGCATGTGGTATTGTGTAGGTGTTGACCTGCTCCTCTTGACCAGCTATTCTGATCTTGGCTTGAGAGTGCATGGCTTCCAATTTAGATATATAAGTACACATCTCACAAGTCTGAGTGTTGGGAGATAAGAGGTGAGGGTTGTCTGAGTACATGAGGCAGTTGGTACACTGTTTCAGAATGCTCAGGTTCACCAGGTTAATAGGAGAAAGCACATGGAACTGACCTTCAGACGGGATGGTCATTATTACTAAGTATTGCAGCTGTTTCCTTATATATTCCTTTTACTGGAAAAATGTCACTCAAAGTACACAGCACTGCCAAACATTTGAAGGGAACTAATATGTAGACCCTGAAAACTTAAGGATGAAGTATTTAGGCAGATATTATAAAGTTAGAAAGAAATCAAGCAGTACTTATTGAATAATAAAGGATTATCTTGTCAAGAATGATGAAAAGAGAGGTCACATGAATGGCTACTGCCTGGCTACTACTAATGCTGGTCTCAGCACAGCTTCACTCTGTTGTTGTCAAAGCTATGCCTCAGGAAGCCCAAAGGCACTCAGAAAAAAACAACACCTAACACCACACATACTGTCACTCTCAGTGGAGTCCAAAACACTAAGTCCCCATGGCAGGCAAACACAGTTCTCAGGACTCTTGTCATATGGGATGGCACTGTAAGATATGCTGATGCTACTAGCCTGAGCAAGAAGAAGATAACTGTTAGTTGCTTATCTGGAGTCAGGATCCACCAAATGAAGCACACACTCAAGACATTATGCCACAGCTACCAGTGTGATTCCATCATAGTCTATATAGGTGTAAATTACCTGAGATGTACATCCTTGGCTATACGAATAGAGACATTATGGAGCTTTCAGACTGTGTCTAAGGCTGGTATAAGCCTAGCATTGAGCAGCATGTTACCATCACCAAAGATGATGCCACAGTATGAGCAAAAATGATTGGTTTCAACAACTGGCAGTCTTTCTGGTGCCAGTCTAAGTGGATCCAGTACTTGTCAACTTGGGAGACCATGGTTAACAGACCACATTGCTTTGCCAAGGATGTTTTATACCTTTCTTCTCTAGGCTTTTGAATACTAGATAAAACTTTATCCACCTCCATAGTGCCTTTTTTAGACAATGCTAAACTGACAAACCTAGAGACATAGCAAAATCAACTCAACTGAATCTCAAGGTGTTAGTGCATAATGCCATGGGCCTAAATAAAAAAAAATACACACTCCCTCCAAGTCCTCCTGACACCCGAGAATATAGACATCTGTGCAGTTATTGAGACATGGTTTACAGTGGCAGAGAGTACCCTGGCAGTGCAGGGTTTCAGTACCTTCCACACTTTAAAACAAGTAGCTGCACTAAGGGCTAAGAGTGGAGGTGTCTCAATATACATCAGTAACAAACATACCTCTAGGGTGGTCCAACAGGATGATGTGCTGCAGTTCTTCCACATGCAGATCATGGCAGACAAAATCCTGCAGCATATCCTAGCCAGTTATAGGTCACCTTCCATGTCCCAGGAAGCTCACAATGCATACTTGGACCTACTGGAGACACTTATCATCCAACATAACACCCTACTCATGAGAGACTTTTAATTACCCCTCTATAGACTATGAATCCTATTCCTTCTCAAATCTACAGTCATAGAGATTCCTGGACCTCATTAAAACAAGCACATTGACCAAACAGTGAATATGTCCACTAGCGGGTCCAATATACTGGACACTGCTTACAAATATGGGAGAATGCTGCACCCCCAAGGTTTCATCCTCCCTGGTAAAGTCCAACCATAAAGCTGTTCCTTTGAAATCAAAATCAACTCTGTAATCCCTTTAAAACCAGTAACAGTTAGGAACTATTCCAAGGCAAATTACCTTTTATTAAGTGATGGTTTGTGAAAATTCAATGTCCCTCCAAACCCCGAGAACACAGCAGCCTATGCTGAATTGCTCCCAGAAACTCTGTACAAACATGTCAATGGCTATACAGAGGCTGCATAGATGCTGCTGTACCTGACAGAAATAGGTCCAGGACTAGCCCCAGAAACAAACCACTCAGGTGGCATCCCAAATTAAACAGGATATACAACAAAATAAAAAAATATGGCAAAAATCAGGAAGGATAATTTTAATAAAGGTAAAAACTCTTTCATCAAACTAAATAGGCAACTAAGAGGGCTAATTAGGTTAAGCAAAACCAAATTTAAGGTTAAGATAGCCTCCAAGTTGAAAGATGACCATAAGGCCTTCTACAGCTTTATGAGAAACCTCAAGGGCAGCACACAGCAATGTGCTGAATTGGTGATTAATGTTGCCATTTACCAAGCCTGGCCACATAGAGAACCTGTTACTGGACAAATTCATTTCCAACTTTACCATTTCAGTTGAGGCTTTGTCAAAGGAAGGTCATGCTTACTGAATTTGGTGGACTTCTTTGAAAAGGTCATTAAGGCAATGGATGATGGGAAAACGGTTCATACCACTTACCTAGATCTGGCTAAAACATTTGATACAATACCCCTGTGATGCCCGTGCCCTGGCCCAGCAGTCAAGGAGCCTCAATCCTCACCACTAACACCAGTGAGGGGTGTCTCATATAGGAGGAAAGGATAACAAATACACACAGTAAAGTGCAATTTCCGTTTAAGAGCACACAGAGATCACAGTCAGTCTGGGGCTGGTCGCTCTTTTGCTCTCCAGGTCCCCAATAAGACTCTCCACTGGCACAGCTATAGGGTCCAGATCTCAGCCTAGTGGGCAAGCTAAAACCTCCAGCACCCTCTCTGTCCAACCAGTGCTTCATGTCCCTGCCCAAGTAGCTGACAGACACACACACACACACACACACACACACACACACACACACACACACACACACACACACACACACACACACACACACACACACACACACACACACACACACACACACACACACACACACACACACACACACACACACACACACACACACACACACACACACACACACTTTGAGAAGAGTTTATACAACCACACAGACGCTCCTGGGAAGGCTGGCACAGGTTCTCCAGCTGTGCCCCTTTTTACCAGACTATACGGTAGTACCAGCTGCCACCACCCACTAATATTTATCAGCTACTCAAAGGCCCTTAAAATGGTGTCCAATTATTACTGTGCAATATTATTATTATTATTGGTAGTATAGCCCAGGGCTAAAGCTATTGAATTGGCTTTGTACAATTTTACCAAAGGCATGCAAGTACTTTAAAGAGCTTAAATTATCTCTACAAAAACAGCCACAGTTGAAAGGGCTTAAAAATATTTAATAACAAATAGTCAAAACACAAGGCAATACCTTTTAATACACAGTGCTAGTCAAGAGTTCAGAGATCACAGAGAAATACTGAAAATAATTCAGTAGTACAGTTCTGACATCACAGAAAAACACTTAGTGTAATCTTTCTAGTTTCTACCTATTTCTAAGAGAAAACACAAGTCTAAGACAAACTTACATATAGAGCAAGACAGTGCTGGTGGTTGGATGGTCAAGACAAAAATGCTTAATGCTCTCTGATTCTCTCTGTTTTTAAAATCACATTCCTGGTTCACATTACATCATTCTTCACACTTCCCTGGGTTCCCAAGCTAACAGAAACTACATTTACATTCTTCATCTCTGGGCAGAAACCATAGCAATAAAGGACATTTATGCATGCAAATTCTGACCATTAACTCTGGCCTTAAAACAATAAGCAGGATGCCCCACTCTAGACTCACTGGCTCTGAGTCCTAACATCAAAGGGTCACAACATGCTTTACTTGGTCAGTAGAGTGTGCTGTTGTTACATTTTTTTCCAGTTCCACATGTAACACTATTTTTACCATTTAAGACAACAAGCCTGTGGTTTATATTAATATTTACAGATGAGAGAATTATCTACAAAATTCTATCTGGCTAGGCTGGCAGCCTTCATCTATCTTCACCCAATCTTCACAACCCCATTCAGGCATTGTCAACAAACTTATGGAACTAGGTGTAAACCCCTTTATAACATGCTGGATAGCTAGTTGGCTCACTGATAGGATCCAGGAGGTTAGAACTGATATGTCCATCTCCCCAAAGAGGCCAGTCACCAGTGTAGTTCACCAGAGTCCTCTGCTAGGCCCACTCCTCTTTGGCAACTACTTGCCAATATGAAAGGCTTCAGGCTAAACAAGTTCACAAATTATTGCAAACTGGGAGCAGTCACTGAATCCCCCCAAGACGAGAACACCCTTCAGGAAGGTCGAACACAGACAAACCCTTGGTGCCAAAGCCATGGTTTAAAATGCAGTAACAAGAAATGTATTTTTGTAATTTTTGGGAAGTCTGCTACACCAGGTAGTTATGTCATAAATAAAACACCCCTAAAAGTTGATTCATTAGTCAGGGATCTGGTAACTCATGTAGATAATAACCTATTCTTCAATCGACATGTGTCCAAGATAGTAAGAAAATCTTTCTATGTTGCTCAATGTATAAGCAAGGCCATGGCATCTATGTTCAGAGAAGACATCATACCACTTTACTTGGCCCTCATCCGACCCAATGTAGAGTATAATGTCCCTTTTGGCATGTACCTGACCAGACACATGCAACAACTGGAACATCCACAAAGGCTCCTTACAAAAAGAATAGAGTGAGTAAACACAATCTCCTACACTGATCAACTCAAAGCTCTGTACCTTTACTTGGTATTGTACAGACTTCTGTGAAGTGATCTTTGCCTGACTTATAAAGCATCAATGAGCCCAGTTTTGATGAAACTTCTGCACATCAGCAAAACAAACAGCATCAGAAGTACTAGATTAAAAGACCTAAATTTTGTTTGTGACATAAATAGGACACGTTGAAGAGACAGACTTTTCTTAAAGATTACCAGTTCTCTGGAACAGATTCTCCATCCATGTGAAGAAGAGTTGCTCCTATCTCTATTTAAGGGTTACTTGGACCAATGGATAGGTAACCGAAAATTCACCCCTGGAGGCAGTCAGTAAATCTCCTCCATATAAATCAAATTTGTGGGTCACATTTGGGTTGCACAGCTAGGCTTATAAGGGCCATAGTAGTCGTTAGCCTAGTATAGACCTATGAACCTATGAAAGAATATCCCTGTAGGGCTAGTTACCTGACAGTGTGGAAATTGGCTCTACATGATTGTCACTGTTGAATCATGTGGAAAAATGCAGATGAGTGGATTTGAAGCCTCAGAATAGATATATTTTTTTCTTTGTCTCCATTTTGTTCTCTCTTTCTAACTCCCTCTTTCTTTGGCAGTTGAATTTTGACACCTTACTTTTCTGAGCATGTGTTTTTCTGGCTGCAGGAAATAGATGATTTGCAAATCTTACTACACTTAAAAAAATCATATTTCTGGTGTTGGAAATGTGATAGGATGGCTGTCTTTTCCTCCATACTGCACATTTTCCATCAGTTTGTGCCTGCCAGAATTGCAAATCATACATACATGGAGGGTATGTAAGATAAATGATAGTGTATACATTTGGTGAGCATTGTTTCATAACTGATTCACATTGGTGATGGATTACAACTGTATGAAAAAAAGATGAAATAGTATAACCATGTTGCATATACCAGTTAAGCCACAGTGTAAACAATAATTCTGATGGGTAATATTGTATCCATCTCAGGAATTATATTAGTTTCATTTATGCCTATTTCCCTGTGCGTATACTACTTGATGCTACATGCAATGTGTTTTTCTTCTCTGGTTCATAGCACAACATCTGTACACTGGTAAATTAATATATTCACTGTTTAAAGCTACTGTATACACATCCAGCATCCATCTGCCTGTCCAGCACTAAAACATTCTACAAAACTATGTTTTCAGTCGGTCATTGAGATCAAGTGACCAAAAATTCCTGTCTGTCTGCAAACCTATCAAATCTGCTGGACATTGTCTGTACATATACAAGATTGCTAAAGCCTGGAACTCCTTACCTGTATTGATCAAATCAATACCCTTTCAAAACTACTCTGAAAGACTTCCTAGCTAAAATCTGGCTTTGTTCTTGCTGAAAACCAGGATAATCTATATCCCTAAATGTGAGCAAGTACCTTTTCATTCCTTATACCTCCTTACTCTTCCTTCTTCACTTACAGTACTTCCTTATTTTTGTTAAGTTCTCTTCCCTGACTTTCTAATTATACCATAAGCCTGTTATTCCCTCAATTCATATTACAATTCCAGTTTGTTTTACACTAACTTACGTTCAATTTCTCTACAAACTTTCTATAATTTCTATAAATATTAAATGATTGTCATATAACTTGTATAGATTCTTAACGAATGCTTTTTATATTATTACTGATTTATTATAGTTATGTTTCTGTTTTATTTTTGAAGAATGTAAAATTATTGTTCTTAAATTGTTTTGTAATAATTTGGAGCTTTTCTCCCAGGGTCTCTGGTGAAAATGGGCTTTTACCCAGTCAGACTTGCCCGGTAATCAAACATCAGTAGCTAACTAACTAACTAACTAACTAACTAAGTAACTGACTAACTAACTAACTGACTAAATGACACTACCTAACAATTATTTCTGCTCCCTATTGTATTGCTGCAGATCATCATCAATGCAGTCAGCAGTAACTATTGCTGAATACTTGTTTTGTTTCTTTTTTTTTATAGCAATGCATGAAAATATTTAAATGCCATATACAGGAAGTTTTGATATGATAGGATTAGGTTTGATATGAGTGGACTCTGAACAGATTGTTTCTAAACTGTGAGATTACAATGTTAAAATCTTAATTCTTTGTATAAGGTGTATTGCAACAATAGAATGTCTTAACATGTCATCATGGCATTTGCTGAATGCAGTTTGATCAGTATTTTTGCCCCATCTGTAAACTGCTTTTGTTAAAAAAAAGAAAAAAAACCCACACACAGACAAAAATAAAAACAACAACAAAAAAAAAAAACAAAATAAATAAAAAATAGACATTTGCCTAGGATTATGCCACTGATGGTAAAAAAATAAACTTTAACCTCAATGGGATCAACGCAAGGGAAAGTGTGAGGTGTGTCCATAGCCTTTGATGGGCATACCACTGCGCATGCATATAGAAGTATTCATTAAAGTTTATGTACGCACCTCATGCTGTCCCTAAGATTGACATCACTGAGGGATAAATTACATTTATTAGGACTATGATTTAATAGGAAGTTTACAAAGTGACCAGTAAGTGACTTATGCCAAGTAATTTCCACATGGTCCTTACAGTTCACATAAAAAGTCACCACAACGTATTAGCTGTAATCCCGTCTCAGAATTCAAGAAGGAGTAACTGAGTTCTTGTTTTCAGGAAGTTGATAGGGCACCTTTATACTCCAGTGTTGATTTAAACAATGTATTAAACCTCCTTATCACCACATTACAGGTTGTAGAGGATGTTTACCCAGTTAAACAGAGCCAGATCAAATGACAAAGATCACAAATCCATCTGGTAAATCTACCTCATAGCCAGGAACCTTATGTATCACAAAAAGTGAATCATAGGGTGAACAAGCACAAAAACCACAACAGAGATGCAGAGATAGCTGCCCCAGCATTAAGGTAGAGGACTGATTTCACTTCCTTGTTATTGGTGAAAAATGAAAAAATAAAAACATATTAAGCAACAGTGATAAACGGTCCAAAGCTTGGGATATTAATTCCTCTTGTATGAAGGTACGGAGGAAGAAGGAAACTTCTCTGTGTGGAAGTTTTTCAATTCTTGTACATCTAGTTAATCACTATATTTTAAAAAGCACACAAAAATCACAAAATAGTAGTAGAAGTAGCGAACTTAAAAATGTCCTAAATCAAAAAATAAAAATTTATGCTGTTTCCAGTCAAAAATCCTCTATTAAGCATTAATTATCAAGCATTATGCTTAATAGAGGATTTTTGACTGGAAACAGACTGTCTACCCTGCTTGGATTACTTCTTAATACCTAATAGAGTTAATAATTCTGTATAATATTAATAATATTTCAAAATATATATTTTTTTATTTAGGGTGTTTTTAAGTTCACTACTGCTAGTACCATTTTCTGATTTTTTTCTGCTTTTCAATATATAGTTATTAACTCCATACAGGAAAAGGTGTCGGAAAACTCCCTCCACTAAAGGCTATTTAACAACAAGATCCTTTGAAAAGGGGTAATAAACTACAGAAAAACTAAAAAGAAATAAAAACAGAGAGCTGAAGTGACGGTGTGTGTGTGTATGTGTGTGTGTGTGTGTGTGTGTGTGTGTGTGTGTGTGTGTGTGTGTGTGTGTATGTAAAAACAGCCACAAGAATCAAGAAAACAGCACCCACTATAGTAACCTTGAAAAAGATTTGATATAAAGAAACATTGCAGATCAAAAATAGCAAAATAAAAAATGTAATCATAAGAGTATTAAAAACAAACAAAAAAGAAAAGTCCTTTCACCAATAAGGCTTCATCATTGTTAAAACTGAACATCCTAAAATCAATCATACACAAATACACAAAAAAAGGTGAAAAATCAATAAAATGTGTGGAAAAAAATACAAATGACTATGCATATGTATATGTTGTAATAGAATAGAAAATCAGCAGAAACCATCAAAAATACAGACAAAAAGTCCAAGAAAAGTGAAGAAATGAGCAAACATCATGATAAAACCATTAATACAATGACTTGTGGTTCAGTTTCCTAAGCATTAGAATGCATTTAATTGAACAAGCAGAATTAAGTCCACGTAGGTTGTAGGTCTGAAGGTGAATTTGCCATTCCAGCTCCTTCTTTTCAAGAATGTCATTTCAGTTCCCCTCAAGTGGACCCATCCTGATCATGTCCCAAATGTCAAAAGTGAAAAAAGAATGACCAGGTGATTCAATACTGTGCTTTGCAAGAAGATTCCTCCTTTTAAACTTAGAAATAGTCTTCTCTATGTAAAAAAAAAAAAATGACAACTGGAGCACTTGGCTCTTTAAATAGTATTTTCAGAGTTACAGTTCCCAGCCATTTCACTGTTTTATTTTTTACCCATACTGGGGCAGATGAAAAAAATCTCTGTAGCTCATGAACTCACAAAAGGTACAGAAAGCAGGCCCACATTTAAAAGTACCAAGCCTCTCTATACTCTCGTTGTTAAATGTCCCTTCTAAATAAGACCTAAGTAACCATAATTTACCCATGGGTACAAATGGCAATACCAGGAATCTGGAAAATGTCATTTCAAATGGCAAAAAAAGTCTGAAAAAACTGAAAAGCTTACAATGGGAGGAAATTTTCCTTAACACAAACTTTGATGATAAGTGAATACTCAGAGGACTCAGACTTGGCAAAATTCCTACGTGGAATAATCTCAAAAAGGACCTTATAACTGAATGGAACACCAATATCGAGGATGCAGGTTTGATACTAGTGGGTGTTCTTATTAAACATGATAGAAAAATGCAAGATCTGATTGCTAACGAAAGTATTATTTTTAAGGAAAAAGCCAGTGAGTCTGGTGTACCCCACAGCAAATTCAATGAGATTTGAGGCAGTGTGATTGCCGATGAAATGAATGTCAAAGAAATTATACTGCGAAAACCTGAGCATGACATCAGGGATTACATGAACTACCAAGAGAAACGCACTGATGGTGACTTCATTTCAAGAGGAAACCTGCCCAACAACACCCCAGTCTCTCAGAAACATAAATCTAAGACTAAATATTTTGATGCATGCCAACAACCCCCTCCACAGTTTGATTCTTCTCCAAGGTTAGCCCAGTGTTATCCAGGACATCACTGAAATGTGTCTACTAGGGAACCAAGCACTAGTGCTCACTTCATGCAGGATACATCACAGGTTTTTCAAGGGGATTCTGTTCCTTTGGATCCAGACATTCATCACAGGAGAGAGCTGCAAGTAGAAGGTTACTTGCATTTTACTCCATGGAATCAGAGAGCATAGTTTGTTCAGCAGGGATACCAAGGATCTCTTTACACTCACAGGGACCGCTCTTACCAAGGGAAGAGAGACTTACCTTTTACCCAACAACAGAATTTCCAAATCCCAGACTAAAGTCTGGAACTACTCTTCTAAACTCCTCTCTGTTGTAGAAAGAAGAAATGTCCTGGAAAAAGGCATGACTTTTATTCTCCACAACTGGAGTAAGCCAGTAAATACCCTCATTGACTTAAAGCTGTATGTACAAAAGCTGAATCTGCAATTTTTTTTCCCAAGATAAAGTGAAAGACACCATCAATAACAACCAGAACAGGGTACAATGGAAAAAACAAGTGATTTTTGCCCTACCATTAATCCGACACTGCTTGCTTTTGAGAATAAATGCTAGATGGACATCAGAAGAGCCCTCAGCAGACCTTACAGCAAGAAGTTTTACAATATGTGCAAAGATGAAATTAAAGGCCTCAGACATGAGCTTGGATAAATCATGTCTGTTCATGAAAGCTGACAAGGGAGGGGGCATATTTGTTACTGACACTGACAAATATATTCAAAAGATCAAAGGGATGCTTAGTAGCACTGAGTTTTATCGTAAAGTTAGCAGTGAGTCTTGTTACTTCCTCATATAAAAAACATACATGACATACTGCAACAGCTTTGTGAGGAAGACCTTATCAATGGAAGACGTTGTGATTTCCTAGCAAACAGTCCATCGTAAGCTACCTAGATTTTTTGGGATACCCAAGCCTCACAAGAATCTTCAGGACAACCCCCCCCCCCCCATATAGACCAGTGAAAGGAGGGGAAGTTGGCATAATTAAACTAGCAATGATTTTTCTGGAATATCATATTAAACTCTTGGCTAGTAAGGCTAACTCCTTTTTGTTGGACACTCTTGATTTTCTGAGAAAAACTAAATCATTTCCTTTGGTGACTATTGATGTAGAGCACTCTAAACCATGCTGCCTCTCATCTACTATATAGAGGCTGTGAGAGATTCCATGATGAAAGAAGCCTTAGCTCTCCTAGGTGCAATTAACCTAACTTCTAACGGGTCTATATTAGAACATAGACTTTTTAAAACGTCGAATGTTCTAATATCGACCCCTATTCAGTGAACGCTGACAATATCGAACATGCAGAACAGCAAATTTTATTCCCAGGAAATAATTTGCTGTTCTGACACACATACACACAACACAAACACACCAAACAAACAGCAATCCACACACATACACCTAAAATCCCACATCTAACCCTACACTAAACTGTACACACACCACTAGCTATCCACTTACCTTA
Source organism: Protopterus annectens (assembly GCF_019279795.1). Classification (NCBI taxonomy): domain Eukaryota; kingdom Metazoa; phylum Chordata; order Ceratodontiformes; family Protopteridae; genus Protopterus; species Protopterus annectens. The sequence goes on along the minus strand of NC_056735.1, from coordinate 719,378,745 downwards.
ATCCAAACCCTAACCCTAAGGTCCATCACTATCGCACACTTACCTGACCCGTGCCCTAGCCCTAACTCATCTACCCCGCACCTTAACCCTCACATCCACACAATCGCACACTTACCTGATCCTGACCCGTAACTTTCCACCACAGTGCTGAACATAGCGAAGCCACAGGAACGGCCAACTGAATTCCTTCCCTAGGAAGAAATTCGGTGTTCCACAGCTTCGCTATTTTCAGCGTTCGCTAAATAGGGGTCGATATTAGAACATTCGAAGTTGTGAAACTTCGATGTTCTAATATATTGTGTTTGGTACTGAGCAACAATGTTTTTGGATTAATGGCAGTCTTTACAAACAGAAATGTGAACTTGCTTGGGAGCAGCCATATCCTCTTGCCTAGCTAATACAATGTTAGCTAAGTGAGAGAGTGGAACAGTCTTTAAGTGTTCTAGAACATCATCAAATGTTACCTGAGATTTGTTGACAATATATTTATTGTATGGAAGGGTCAGTGGAAACCATTAAGAATTTCATTATACACATTACAGAATGGACTGATTTTTTTTTAATTTATTACTCATCACAATTACCATAACGTTAGTTTTCTGGATTTCACTATTTATAACCCCCCACAGTCACAAGAACTTTACAATGATTTATTTTGCAAACCCAACTGGGTAAACTTACTGCTTCATGCCAGCAACATACATCCCAAAATGAATAAGCATAATGTAATAAAGTCACAGGGTATGTATATTGCTTGTGTGTCCAGAGAAACGGCTAATTTTCTAAAGAACCTGTAGGACCTCCACAGAGATTTTCTTGACAGGGTGTATGAAAGTAGGACTATCAGATGTATTTTTGATCGTATTAAGGACCTGAAAGTAAGGGAGAATATTTCCTTATATGAACCACAAAGAAGTTTTTACATGATTTCCAAAGTCCCTACACTTACCAAAGAAAAGAGAAGGAAGTATGACCTTAACTTTCAGTAAAAATGCCCATGGGATTAAAAGGATAATTTGTGACAACTGGTAGATTTTGTCTAGTAATAGACTAGAGAGCAAAATTCTGGATCCTGCCCCTTCTTTTGTTTTCAAAAAGATACAAACATTAGAACTTATTTAGAAGGGACATTCGACAAGCACAGTATGGAGAGGCTTGGTACCTTTAAATGTGGCCCCCTCTTTATGTACGTTTTGTGTTCATAAGCTTCAGAGATGATTTCTTCTGTCCCGGTATGGGTAAGAAATATAACAGTAAAGTTGATGGAAACTGTAACAGTGAGACAATTGTTTACAGAGCCCAGTGCTCCAAGTGTCAAGTTTTTATGTAGGAAGACTATTTCTAAGTTTAAAAGGAGGATACCCCAACACACATGTTAAATTAGAAATAGACTAAGCAAAAAGCCTCTTGCAAAACACACCATCGAATTACCAGGTAATTCTTTTTTCACTTTTCACATTTGGGGCATGATCAGGATGGGTCCACTTGAGGGGAACTGTAATGCCATTCTTGAAAAGAAGGAGCTGGAATGGCAAATTTGATAAATGCATAGAACCCACCTGGATTTAATTCTGCTTGTTGAATTAAATGCATACTTCAGAGTATAAAACTGGACCACTAATTATTTTACTAATCGTTTTTACATGACATGTTTGCTCTTTTCTTAATTTTTCTTGGACATTTTTTATGCCTGTATTTTTGATGATTTCTGCTTGTTTTATATTCTGCTACAACATATATCTGCATATTTTTTCATTTTTTTCCATGTTACTGATTTTTTTCCTATATTTAGTGTATGATTGATTTCATGATGCTCAGTTTTAACAGTGATCTGATGAAGCCCTATGGATGAAAATGCTTTTCTTTTTTGTTTGTTTTCAAAACACTTATGATTACAGTTTCCATTTTGCTCATATTTTTATCTGAGGTGTTTCTTTATATAGCATCTTTTCCAAGGTTACTATGGGTACTGTCTTCTTGATTTATGTGCCTGTGATAACCCACCCATGCACATGCTGGTGTGAGTGCTTGCACACACACACACACACACACACACACACACACACACACACACACACACACACACACACACACACACACACACACACACACACACACACACAAACTGTCTTTCTCTTCTTAACTTTAGCTGTCTGATTTTTTTTTGTTTCTTTTTAGTTTTTTACTTTATTACTCCTTTTGGAAGGATCTTGTTTTCACCTTCAGTGCTTAATAGCCTTAGCTGAAGGGAGTTTTGTGATACTTTGTTCTTCTGTGGGGACAGACTACAAATTAATTACTAGTTCTGCACTTCAATTTTTTAGACTTTGTTTTATTAGTACTATTTCCGTTTATTATTTTAGTTTGGATTGTAAACAAATTACTTGTGTTACATCAGGCTACCTTTTAGTTGTAGGCTAGGCTCATTACCATGCATGAGGTTGTCAAATCATGTTTAATGATACGTTGTGCTTTTTATGTACGTATTAGTTTTCTATGGGTTAAAGCTGTTATTGAAAAGTTGATCTGATGAAGTCCAGTTGGTGGACGGAAGTGCTTATTGTAAATAAAAGCTGAGTTATTCAGGTGGCAAAGGCTATTTGAGTTTGTTTCTTCAGTATCTTCACGGAAGAGAAATTAACATCTGAAGTTTTAGACTGTTTATTGCTGTTGATTAATATTGTAATGTTTAAGTGTTTTTATTTTTTTTTCATTTTTACAAATAATAAGGAAGTAAATCAGTCCTCTACCTTAACACCGAGGACATCTATCTCCTGGCATCTCTGTTGGTGTTTTTTTCCCAACTAAACAAAGGTGACTCAGATGGAAAAAGTTGCTTGTAGTTAACTACATATTTAAAAAAAACGATGCCCATTTAGGTTAAAGCCTGTAAGCACTGGAAACAAAACCCCTTGTACACCTAATTACATCAAACATACCTATATTGTAGAAAAACATCCCACCTTACCACCTGCACAACTAAAGAACCTTATCTCAGAAACAAGCAAGAGGCCCTCTTTTCATTTCATAAAATATTTCTGAAGAGATTTAAAAGTACTAACCTGTGATATCACCAGGTCCACATGACTTTCTACTGTCTCCGCTATTAATGACAACTTGAGCTTTGTCAAAAACTATAGCCATTTCCTTCTCATAGCCATTAAAGACATTTTTAGCAATTTTCCTTCTCAATCTTCCGTGAGCAGTTCAAGCAAGAAAACTCCCTCTCAGCTATATCCAGTAACAGCTCTCGGCATAAAGTCTATTTAAATTACAGTGAAGGAAACCAAAAAGTTATTAAACTGCCTAAACACAGCTCAGGTGCTAAATTCAGCAAGCTTCACCCTGCCTTCCTGAAAATGGCTTCTTACCATTGAAAAGCACTAACACATGTATTTTATCTATCTTTATGATCAGGAATATTTCCTGTATCATTTAAACATTCCTTCAACATTCCACTTTCAAATGTTCTTACCCCCAGATACTACAGACCTATGGCTAATCCATACCCACTAATAAAAACTTTAAGTAGAATAGTTTACAAACAGCTTTTTGACTATATAACTATTACCTGTTATATGATGAAGGGCATGGTTTTGGTTTCTATAACTCCTTCTGCACAGTGACTGCATTATTTATTGTTGCTGACATTATTTTTAACAGTATGCATGACAGTCTCATAATAACTACCCTTGCAATAGTCATGTCAAGGACCACACTCTTACTTAACAAACTTAGTAAATGTAGTTTTGGGAATAATTACAATGGTTTAAGAGCTACTTGGAATCTTCCAGATATGTGCTAACAATTCCCCCACTAAGATAGCTACCCTCAATACAGAAGCACCACAAGGGTCTGCTCTTGGCCCTCACTTATTTTTTTCACACATTATTTATAATGTAATGCATGACTTAACAGATCTCTGTATAATCATGTATGCTGGTAACTTGGTGCTTCTGGAATCCACCATGATTTCTAATGACTTCTAGCAAAAACAAATATTTTATTATATAAAATGCTTGTGTCCCCTTTTTTTTTTCACACACAGAGCTGTGTTTTTTACTTTGACCTTAATCACCATGCTGGGCGTTTCCTATCTGAAAGGATGATGGTCTTTAGGGAGAATGTAACACTTATCTGTTCAGAGGCTTTTGCTGGTCTAGCCGCAGTGATACAAAGACTGTACACTGGAGGTCTTGAGTTCAAGTCCCAAATGAGAGCTAATGGTAAGTTCCTTTCACCTCTATGAATCTAACAATGCCTAACCGGGCTGGGAGGAGGGTCTATATTTGTGTGTGTTTATAATTTGACCTCACTACTATGATTTATTTATAAATGTACACAGGTGAGCATTTGCACATGTACACCATAAAATACCATCGTATAAAGTATAAAAGCTGTTATAGTTCCACTGCCCAGTCCTGCCCAGCAACTAAAATAGATAAATGATTTATCAGATGCACTAAAATGTTATCATTTTTACAGGTGATAGGCAAGTACTTTGCTGTGATGTTTTTCTGTAATGGAAATAAAACGATTTGTTTGCACAGACTTATGTGGTGGAATGAACAGCATGGCTGGATTTAAGCTACAATCTGAGCTGTAATTTAGTCCACTGATACCTTTCCTTTGTAAAAAAATTGACTTTTGGAAAACTGGAGATTGCAGGTCACACATTTTTCAAGCTATGTCTGGACAGCAGCATTGCTGGAAATAGCATTTATGAGTGCAGTGTATGAGCAGGGAAACAGTTTACTGACTGTCACAGAACACAGTGCTTTTTCTCCTCTGAAATTCTAGAGTGGAATTTCTGGCTGTCATTTTTAGTATTTGTAAAATAATTAACTAGGAGAAAAATGCATACCTGTGAACTGACGAAAATTGTTTTAGATACATGGCTGCTGCTAAACCGATCAAGGAACTGTAGAATTTATAGTATTTCCAGTTCAGTACAGGCAGCTAGGGGACATTTCATAATTCCTTGAAAAAAGATAACAATGTGGAAAATGTAGCAAGATCACTGTAGACAGCTATTTATTAAATGAAGGACATATTAAAGTATAAGAGGTTTTGGGTCTTTCAAAAGTTGTTTCCACAGCTGTGTCTATGACTGCTTGGCAGTCATTCATAAGAGAACAGTTCATGCACATTTCTGTGGTTTTTGAAAAAATAATTATGTTCAGGTTAGAAGAAAGGACTAGAGATGTATAACACCACTGTTACTTAGGAGATCATAACAAAACGTATTGCATCCCCTCTCATAGGTATGGTTGTTGTTTTTATGTATTTAAACACAACTTTCATGTTGCTCATATAAAGAGGAATAGAAGAACTGTATTAAAATGTGCTCTTTAATGGCTCACAGGCGCAGAGGTTTTAGTACTGACTGCTTTGACAGGGACTAGCGTTCAATGACAAACCCAGGAAGATGGATGGCTGGTGGATGGTGTAGGGGATGAGAAGGATTGAGTACAGTTGTAACATTTTCTGCTCATGGGAGGGCTCATTTGGGTAGAAGTAGTGATGAATCACTGAGGGATCAGGAGGATGATGCTAATCTGTGATGGTTGTGAAAAAGATTCATTGCAGGGGGGGGGGGGCTGTCAAGGATCCATAACAAAAGTAAATTGAAAATAGTTTTTCTTGACTGTGTCAACTGTCTCATTAGGATATTTGTAGGGTTCATACTTCATAGACACCAACAGCATAATTAGTAAGGCACACAAATAACAGATGGTAAGTAAGCAACCATGCCATTTAGTTAGATGGCAGAAAATGCCGAAGCAAGACATTGTCACTTGACTCTGGCATGCACATAGATTTATGGGTAACAGAACATGCTTACATTGTGCTGTGCATTGCATTCCTTTTCTTAAGCTTAATGCTTGCATTAATTAGAAACATATATAGACACACTCGTTTGTATACACAGACACACACGCACACACTCATGCAGACATACACACACACAAACACAAGTTCATCTACCCCTTGACAGTGTAGTGGGGCTACAAATTTCTGATAATACAAGTTTATTCCAAGGATGCCCTCACAAGTATAGGCTAGATCTTTACTGCCTCTGTCTTTTCTCTTTGGGTCTTGACAATACTCCTTCCTATTAGATGTTTTAGGTATTTAATATCAATCATACCTAGCTTTCTCTTGGAGGCCTTAACAGTTAGACTAGCTTGTATTAAGGCATCTAATACAGCTTGTACCTTAACCATATGGGAGTGTGGGAGACATAGTCCTCAGTTTGGATGGTAACATTATCCAAGTGGCAGCAGCGTACGGGCCATGGCACCTTAGGACTCGGTCCATGAGTCACTGCAAAGTTGCAGGAACACCATTCAGTCCAAAAGGGAGAATGGCATACTTGAATAATCCCTCAGATGTTGAAAAAGCTGTATTTTTCTTAGCTTCAGGTGTTCAAAAGGTTTGTCAGTACCACCTGGTGATGTCTAGTGTATTCAGGAACCTTACCCTCCTCAAGCTTCCTATAAATTTATCTGTCTTAGGCATTGGGTTACTATCAAATTCTGAGATGTTGTTCAGCTTCCGAAAATCATTACGGAACCTGATGTTTCTCTGTCAGGTTTAGGGATTAATACTACACAGGTGTTCCACTCACTGTTTGACTTTTCGACTTCTCCCGTCATAAGCATCTTGTATACTTTCTCTTCTATGACCTCCCTTTGTAACTGTGGTATTCTGTATTTTAAGTTAAGATTTTCTCCTGGACTGGTCCTGCTATGATGCTGAATCAGGTTTGTTCTAACTCTGCCAGACAGCTATGAAAACCTTTCTTCTTACTTAACAGAATGCCTTTTATTTCTTGTTTCAGTGGCTAAGAGCATCACAGTACCGTAACTAGGGTAGGACAAATGAGGGAAACTGCCTTGGGTGCAAGCTGTTAGAGGCCTGATGGGCAAGGGAGAATGGAGTGCAAATTCAGATCTGGCATTTATTTTATAAAACCAGGATAATATTGTGGATTCATAAGTGAATGTGAATCCTGCATTCCTGTTTCTGTGAGTTTGTGCTGCAACTGTAGGAAATGTACTAGTTACATTTGCAGTAAGCAGCTTGCTACAGTTGCAGCAGAGAAGAGCTTTAGATATTATTGTTTTTTTTTCTATTTTTATGCTTTCAAGTTCAATAAGAACTTTTTTCTTCTTAGGTCAAGGTTGAAAGGAAACCAGTCAAGGGAAAGGACAAGGGTCCCAAATGAGTTAGCTGCAGCTCTGGTATGTCATCTACCTGATTTGCAGGCACTGAAGTTGGTATTGTTTCTTTAGCAGAGGTGCTAGTCTGTGCTGCTAAACTAATTACAATGGGTTATACTTCCTTTCGTGGCTTCTGAATGATGATATGGCCAAATCATTTTACTCTTCTCATGCCAGTCTGCCTAACTCTGCATTTTATTTTTCTGTTGGTTCAAATGGACCCTGACATGTAGACAAAACATGTTTGCTGCTGAGGGGATCAAAACTAACACCTGGATCCAGCTTTAAATTAATTGATCTTTGCATTTCTTTTATAGATCCCTCATTGTGCAGCTTGGATTCTTTCAGTGTGCTCCTGTAATACAGACATCACTACTTTTAGTCTTCTAAGTTGGCATAATGTTCTATGACACTTTTAAATAGGGTTTTCTTGTCTTTCAAAGATTCTATGACTATATCTAACAGTCCATGAAGATGTTTATAGTTTAATAACACAAAAAACCTGAATCTTGTCTTGGCTTGTGATACTTTTCTAATGGCAAACTGGAGGTATGGCATTAACTGGTCCCCAGTTTTTTCATCTTCCTCAATAACTTTTTCTCAGCATGGACTTTAATGAATGCTCAGTTACATACTCCACTAATCAGTCCGACTGGAGATGGTAAAACAGGGCCTAGAACTGCTTGATTTTAAAGCACTGGCACAATTGATCAATTATTTTGGATATAAATGGGGTCCTCTGACCAATGAGTATTTCCTTAGATATCCTTAGCTTGGAAAATGATAAAATTAGATACCTAACTATAGATTTAGCATTAACTTTACATAGTTAGATGGATTCAGATTACTTAATTGCACAGTCAAAAGATGCTAAACTGTACTGAAGCCCATTTCCATATTTTAACAATGGTCCAAATATATCCATAGCAATATGTTCTATCTGAAATCAAAATATTTTTAAAACCTGGTGTTGATCTGTCTTGTGGCATTCAGGTTATCCTGCACAGAAGTTTTCAACTTCTTTCATTATTTCTGGTTAGTATAATCTTGACAGGATCCTTGCTTTATTCTAATCTATCCCTAGGTGTCTTCCTAATTCATGGTTATGTACTGATTTCATCACTATATTTCGTAAAGGCATGGGCACTGTCATTTGCAGAATACTTCTTATCTATCATTATTTACTCTGCACAAGTTATTTTGTAACCCAGATTACGGGTAAAAAGTAAGAATGTCTGATTCAGCTTCTTCCCCAATAAATCTAACTATATTTTCTTTGCTCTACTGAAAGTGTCATTACTGTGCCATTGTAAAATTTAACCAGCTTACCTGAAGGTCAGACAACTCTAGAGTTCCCATAATGTCAGCCAACTGTGTGGTACTGCCTCCTCTCCAACCAATACAGGCGCTGTGTTCTCAGCATCTTACTCTTTTCTAGAAAATGAAACTCATGCCAGTATTCTTTGCTGTCAGTTGCTATCTCTGCCTTATTTCTTGTTTCTTGTTCCATTTCTTTATTAAACAGATGCATAAAGCCCTCTTCATTTTGTTTAGAGTTTCTATGTTTGTGGTTTAACAGGAATTTTATTAGGGTTCTGTTCAAGGTTATGTGTGCCTTAATTTGCTCTTTTTGTCTCCTTTATGTTGCTTTTCCTCTAGTCACTGTGAATGAACTCTACCCTTTCACCCCTGATTTATTCTCTACATTGCTTTCTTTCTAAAAAGGTTACCCCAGAACATTTTATTTTCAGTTATACTTCTTTCATTACTTATGGATATCTGTAATCTAGAGTCTACCATTATTTGATTTTTTTGTCCTACACTGATAGAATTAGGTTTAGAGCACTGCTCAGTGGATACTGCTTTTACTTTTACAGTACTGGTGAAATACTTCTTACTGGTAAAATTTATTCTCCTTAACACCCACCTGCTGCTTAGAATTCTCTGTTTCTGTGACTCTCTATTTTAGTTTGACAGATAATTTCTACTTGGGTTGTACACTTTTGATATTTCCCAACATTATTTCCTCAGAGTGCACTCTTTTGGTGAGTGATCCCATCTCTTTACTTCTGCAAGTCACTTCTACTATCTGCCTTGCAACATTTTCAGACTGCGATGGCAGTTCTATTCCCTGCTTTGTAACTATTTCAGGCTGCAATATTTTATTGTGTAAGCCCCTTCTTTCTTCTGTTCCTGCTGTTTCAGACTGTTCTGTCACAAGCATATTTTGGCACATGTCTTTAAATGCTGTATATTATTCTTTTGTTTGTGTCCATAGCCAAATTGCATATCTTTTTGGGGTTTCTAATGCTATGCATTGATCTGTGCTGGATTCATACACTCTAAATATGTGTTTGCCTCCAATTCCTTTTTCCAAGCAAAGCAGAGTTGTTTCTGTAGGTTTATTCACTTGCTGGTCCTCTGCCACATAATGATAATGATAATGTGACATATCAAAAGGATATCTTCTTACCAATGCTTCCACAAATCTTTTAAGTGGGAACAGTCTTTCCCTGTTATCATGTTTGCCTTACAAACACAAGGTGCAGGGTTTGAGTCTCACAAGGGATAATTGGCTAGGCTTACAATGGCTCGTAAGGGCAGTTAACCTAGTACTAACCTATGAACCTATGAACCTATGTCATATGCTAAACTAAGTACTGTAACAAAAAGATGAACTACTTTCTCAAACAGTTTGTATTTATTGCTGAGTAATAGGATAGTGTTTCTTATCTCCATGAATGCATACTACATCAATAGTTTTGTTAATAAGGGTTTTATCAGTATGACTATACTGCTTAAATATAGAAGTCTTTGCAGCTTTCTGCCACCAATTAAGACATTGCACTTAATTAACTTTGCAGTAGCACAGTAGCAGTATGAAGCCTCAGTCATTCTAGCAGATAATATATAACATTCTATTGTTATTTCATCAGTAGTACCATGTTTTTCAGGGGTTATTGTTTTCATAGGTGTACGCCAGGCTGGCACCTCGGCACCGTAAAACTCCACTGCCAATCATGAGCGGACAGGTGATCTGCTGTGGCGAACCCTAACCGGGAAAAAGCCAAAAGAAGAAGAAGAAGAAGAAGGTGCAACTGTGTTACCATCACTATTACAATATCTAGCTATGTGATCCTTTTTCACATTTAAAATAGAACACATCTACAGATGATACTTTTTGTCTGTTAGCAACATTTGTCACAGGTTTTACTGCAGGCATAGAATATACAGATCTATCAATAGTGCCACAGGATTTTGTTTTTACTAGCATAGCAAAACTTTCAGAGTCCTTAGGATCAGTTTGCATATTCGCTTTTTACATTAGTAGGTAAAGATCTCTTAAAATTTCAGTGGCTACCATTTCTACCATTTTTGTTTTAGCATGCCGACCTTCAGAATCTAACCAATAATTCATTTATATGCTTTAAGTCACAGAATTATGATTTGTATCATCATCATAATCATTAGTGAACTACCAGAAATAGAAATATTTTATGAGGGACAGAGGACAACAGCTTTTTCATTAGGGAATATTTTCTTGGACAGTAAGAAGTAGGAAACTTCACTGCCTGGCATTAGTGACTGACCAATGCTACTTTTGATCTTTCTTGGTTGCTGTTTACACTCTTGAAATAAATAAAGTATGATAGGCAACTGGGAAGCATATCTTTTTACTTCTTTTCCATTTTTCATGATTTTACTCAAATATACAAACTAAAAATCTCCAGTGTGTGCTATTACTGACTGACCATAATCCAGAAAACTATTTATGAGGGGCAAGCAAAATTCACAGAACCAGAAGTTTTATTTATTTTTACTGTTAAAAGGAGGTGTGACTGCGAGCTATAGTGAGATGTAAAGAAATTACAGCTTCTGTCTGGCTGGTAGAACTTTCATTGTCAGAACAACTTTATTGTATTTTATTATTTAGTTAGATATTGCTGGTATAATTTTTGTCATAGAAGTTGATCTAAGTTCCTTTGAATTCTTTACTACTGACTTTGTGTAATTTTTTTCCTTTGCAATATTTTATTCATTTAAAGCTGAATATGGATTCCTTAAATGAGTATTCAATTAACGATTTGCTAATGCACAAGTATCTTGTACAGTGTAATAAATGCTATGCATATATGATAACACTGGTGATCTTTACTCCTCGTGTCAAAAGTTGGATGATTTGCTTACCATTGTTAGAAGCAAATCTCGACTTAATGATGATGATTGCACATATGCAATTGGCATGGCTTGGAGAACTGTTGTATCATATATTAATGACTGGACTGATGAACTAAATAATGTTAGGTATAGAACAAACAGAACAGATTTAGGAAATGATGCATCTATTTTCTGCAAAGAACAATCAACCCCTATGAAACACGATGATGCTCCTGAGAACTATGGAATTGTGGAAGCAATCTGAGGATCCAGTTTGTTTAGAAGAAAACAAAAAAAGAAAGAAAGGAAGAAGTTCTCAACAAATAACAAGGAAGAAAAAGAAAGTGACTAATGACTGTAAAGGAAAGAGAATACGTAGTAAAAAGGATTCTGCTTTGTTATGTAACACACTGGTAACAGGGAATGAAGATATCGGTCTATCAGAAAACCCTCAGTCTACAGAAAAAGGCATCACCTTTCCAATGGAAAAGGTAGAAAAAAGAGGCAAGGGGCAGGTGGAAAGGAAGAAATAAAAACTGAACGTGGAAGGACTGAAGAACATTACTGTAAGAAAAAAGAAGAGAAAGACAGATGTTGACTACATGGCTCAAGCTGTGGATTTACAATACCAGCTGGATGAGAATTTAATACGCAATGAAAACAGTGGAATTAATAAGACTAATAGTGATGAAGATCTATCCTTTCTAACAATTAATAGAGCTGAAATGACTGTATTAGAAGCTGAAGATTCTTCAGAGATGGTCAGCAAAGATATTCTTGTAATTGGAAATTCAGTTATTAGAGGCACTGATACTTATATTTGCAGAGATGATAATGAACATTGAATAGTGTTATGCTTACCAGGAGCAAAAATAGAAGATGTGAAACAAGCCTTGGAACCCCTTAATCTAAAGAAGTATGGATCTGTTTTTATTCATGTTGGTCCAAATGATGTCACCAACAAAGATTCTCTGACTGTTAGTCGGGAACTGACAGCCCTCCTAGATAGTATAGCTTGTACTGGTGTTAGGACCTATTTTTCACAAATCATCTATAGAAAGGATAGTCAGGTCACTGTGCATGAAAATATTTTTTGGATAAACACCTACATGGAAAAAATATCCTGTTTTAAAAAATGGAAATGTGTAGAGCATCCAAGCCTTCTTTTGGGCACACATGTGTTCAGACAGGATGGTGTGCATTTGTCTAGATCAGGGAAGACAATTTTTGCAGCAGATATTTTGCAATATTTGACAAACACTAGCCATGTTTTTGCCAGGTCAAAAATGTAACAGTTCACAGATAGCAATCACAGATAGCAACATTTGATGCATATCTGATGGTTGTTAATGCTAGGAGCATTAATAACATTTTTTTATTAGAAAATTTGCTAGGTTCCCACAAGATTGATGTTGCTATTGTTTGTGAAACATGGTTAAAGAACAATGGCTGGAAACCACTTCTGACAGGGTATAAATGTTTTTACAGTAACAGACATTCTAACAAAAAATCAGGTGGAAGTGTTATGGTAGGGATTAAACATAGCTATGAGACCTGTGATTATTACGTGTTCAATGACAACACCAATACTATAGACTGTGTAATTGTGACAATAAAGACAACCCTGGAACATAAAACAATTGTTGGAGGGTATAGACCACCATAGTCAAGTGCAGATGACCTAGAGGAATTCATACATTTCTTACATGAAACACAGGAGGGAAGAATAATATTAGCTGAGGAATTAAATTTACCAGAAACAGACTCGAATAATATTGATTTAACAATGTTAGTAAAGAAATTATTCACAGAGTATATTCAGGAACAACAAATGCTTCAGATTGTAAACAAAACTACCAGGGGATAGAATATACTAGATATTGTTTGTGTTCCCAAAGAAATTACTGTAACTTCAAATCAAGTTTTACCACCATTTATGTGCAGTGATCATGGGGTTATTAAGGTAAATTAGTTACTAGATAATTCTTCCAAACTGAAATCTAAGTCAATGCACAGAAGGTTAATTACAGATTATAGGGAAGCAAAACAGTTACTATATAAAACTAAGTGGAGTGAGGTGTTCAGTGGAAAAACTGCAGATGGAATGTGGAAAGCTTTGAAAGAGAAATTTTTTGAGTGCAAAAATTCAGAAAAATTTTTAACATCAGGATCTAGGCACTGAACATCAGGGGGGTATATTTCCATAAGAACAAGATACCTGATTAAGGTGAGAGACAAAAAATATAAGAAATGGAAGAGCGGTCGAACTATAACTTTGAAAACTGAAATAAACAAGCTGGACAAACAGATTAAGCATAGTGTTAGACAAGATCAAGAACATTTTGAAGAAAATTTATATAAAGATATTGAGCATAATAGGAAACCTTTTTATAGATACATAAGATGTGGAAGGAGTAAAAATAGACAACTTGATAAACTGTGAGCAGAATTTAAAATGTATTCTCAAACACAGCAGATTATAAATATATTTACAAAATCTTATACAAAACAGTTTGGTTCCACAAAAGGGGTGGTAAGTTGTCCTAGTGACATCCAGGTAACCCCAGATACTGGAATCAAATTAGATTATATTGAAAAAGAACTGTGCAAACTGGATCCAAACAAAGCGCAGGGAGGAGACGGAATAAGTAACAATGACCTGAGAACACTTCAGCAAGAACTTACACTACCATTATTTCTATTATTCACTAGGTCATATAAATATGGGGAGATTCCTCAAGATTGGAGACATGCGCTTATTAAACCTGTTTTTAAGGGAAAGGGGAGTAGGACAAACCCAGAATCATATAGACACTTAAGTCTACTTTCATGTTGTGGAAAAATAATGGAGAAGGTAATACTGGATAAGTTATTGTCAGAACTGGGTAGGTTGGGACCTGAAACCATATATCAGCATGCATATGTTGAAAATAGATTTATTACCACCTATAACATGATGTTCTATAACAATACAATAACAACCCCGGATGAAAAATTGTGCTGTGATGTGATTTATATAGATTTAACTTCAGCATTTCACAGGGTCACACACAAAACACTGATCAATAAATTCGTACAACTAGGTATTGATGTACTGTTGATAAGATGGATAGCTGCATGGCTTACAAATAGGACATGGCAAGTATCAGACACCAACTGGACAGGTGAAATCCTTGGTTACAGTCAAGGTGTCCCATAGGGCTCTGTCCTAGGCCCTTACCTGTTTAGATTGTATCTTTTAGACCTTACTTTTTTTTATCTGAGGTGTTCTACAGTCTATATGCTGACAACCTGAAATTGGTTAAACTGATTACAAGTGTTACAGATAAGGCATGTCTGCAAAATAATTTGACTAAATTAACCATTTGGGCACAGGAGAATAATTTGTTGATAAATACATCAAAAACTAAGCATATGAGATTTGGGAGACATAAAATGAAAGGTGAATATTTAATACAGCACACTGATTGAAACTGTAGACTCATTTAAGGACCTGGGTATATGGGTAGATTCAGCTATGTGTTTTTCTAATCATATCAACCAATTGTCTAATGATAGTTATAGAACTATAGATTGTATAAAAATATTTATAAAGTCTAGGAAATCAAATATAATGAAGTCATTGTTTGTTAGTTACATTAGACCCAAACTTGAGTATGGAATAACAATATGGAAACCCTATAGGAAAACAAGCATGAATAAGCTGGAAAGAGTACAGCGGAAATATACCAAAGGCATCCATGGATGTGAAAATCTAAGTTATTATGAAAGATTAAAATATCTGAACTTGTACAGTGTCTCTTACAGATATTTAAGAGGAGATCTTATTCAGGTATACAGGGCATTTAGGGACAACTACCTCTGGGAATGTTTGGGGTTATCAAAAAGTACTAGAGAATCATCAGATAACCTTTGGTGTCTCGGTTCTTGTTAGGTTCTTGTTAGCAATAGTTAATGTTCTCCATCAATAATTTCCATCTTTTAGACATGAGTCTCCACTGCAGACTCATAATGATGGATAGTTGGCCTTTGACATCCCATCAACATGTGTTAGAAAAATGTATGCTTTTGACTGAAAGCAGCCTTTTGTAATATATCGACCTGAGGCTGCTCCTATTATTTTCTTTATAATATTTCTTCTGCACTTTTATCATATAAGACTTCAGTATAACCTTCACTTCTTTGTCAGTCTTAAACTGATCCTGAGCTGAATTAATATTGCAAAAACTGTCTTGTTACATAACTGAAACGTCCTTTTGCTTGTTTCGGTGCTGTGTGTGTCACACCTTTCAATTTTTCTCGCAAGTTATCCATAACATTTTTAAATGGGATTTTCCCTGTTTCCTAAATATATTTCAGAATGTCAACATATATACAGAAATAATTTTCTTACTGTTACCACTATTAGTTTCTTTATTAGCTGTAAAATGTCTTTCATCACAGGAAATTCTGTGCACACATTTTGCATTTTATACTTCAAAATACTTTTGTATGAATATTTGCTTGTGCAAAGAATTTTTGAATAACCTTTATTAACCTCAGTATCTGTTCTTCTTAAGGTACTTTGCTTTCATAGGTGCCGGAAACTGCTGAAGACTGGAGGGGGGGGAGGGCAAGAGGGACACACACACACACACACACACACACACACACACACACACACACACACACACACACACACACACACACACACACACACACACACACACACCACACACCACACACACACACAAGACACGGGGAAATGACTTTGCACAATGCGCAAATGCAAGTCATCACAGCAGGATAAAAAACTTACACAGTTAATCCATCAGGCCAATCAGGTAAAAGCACAATAAGGCTTCTACCACAAGTTTCCAACTTGGATGGATTGAATTCCTTGGAAATAACTTTGCTAACCCTGAAATGTTCAACAAAATACAGACAAAAGTACACGACACAGAGAAATTTTGCATAACTACTAAAACTAATGTCTTTTGGCTTTTCCCGGTTAGGGGTCGCCACAGTGGAACTCCGGTCCACTAATAATTGGCAGTGGATTTTTTACGGTGCAGAGTTGCCAGCCCGAAAAGAAGCAAAGAAGGCATACCCATTCACTCACGCACCTACCTGCATGTCTTTAAACGTCAGTCAACTGCGGGGAGGACATGCAGACTCCACACAGAAGGCACTCCAGCCGAGAATCAAACGGAAGAACCTCTTGCTGTGAGGCAACAATGCATAACTACTAACATATTATAATACACTACTCTCTTCTCACACTGCAAAGGTGCCCAAACCAAGAATCGGCAAGCAGCAATTAATATCCAAACAAAGTTATAGGATCAAGGGTTCACAGAGTTATAGGAGGTTGCTATGCTCATGGCCATAGGACCTTTACCAGGCTAGCCATGTTATACCCATGTTTCCACAGGCCATTTTCCTTTTGCCTAGACTTCTGAGAAATAGATTCCAAATAGTAAAGGGCTCAGCATAAATCTATAAACCCATATAGTAGTACCATAAACACTCAAGAAATAACTAATAAATGAAAACTATAATATGCTGTGGGGTAAAATCCCCCCAAAGACTGTTTCAGTAGTTTCCCATGTATGCACAACCACCAAAATGAAACAGTTCCCCCAATGACCAAAAGCAAATGACATCAAAATGAATAATTTCCCAAGGCTTCCTTAAGCAGTTTGTCCATGTATGCAAAAATACCAAAATGAAACATTTTCCCAAATGACCTGTTGAATAGCCTGTCCATGTATGCACGTAAGGAGCAAATGACATCAAAATGAGTAATTTCCCTAAGGTTCCCTTAATTACATTTCTATGTATGTATGCACAAGCACAAAAATAAAACATTTTCCCCAGTCTGTTTGTATGCATAGTAAGCAAAAAATTACATCAAAAGTAATAATTTCCCTGAAGGATCCCTTGCTTACTTTGCCCATGTATGCACAAGCACTAAAATGAAACATTTTCTCCAATGACCCCTTCAGTCAGGTCTGCCCATGTATGCACAAGCACCAGAAATGAAACATTTCCCCCTAACAACCCTCTGAGAAGTCTGTTCAGGTATGCACAGGCACCACCAAATGACATCAAAATGAATCATTTCCCCAAGGTTCCCTTAATTACTTTTCCATGTATGCACAAGCGCAAAAATAAAACATTTTCCCCAATGTCTTTTTCAGTATAAGTAAAAACAAAATTACATCAAAATGAATACTTCCCCCAAGAATCCCTTACATACTTTGTCCATGTACAGTATGTATAAGCACAAAAATTAAACATTTTCCCCAACGACCCCTTAAGTACTTTGTCTATGTATGCACAGTCAAGCACTGAAATGAAAAAGTTTCCCCAACTACCTCTTTGCTGCCTTAGACCCAAGATCTTCAACCAGTGCCATTACAGCCCAGTTACCAAACAAAAGATAGAAGATAAAATAGATAAATACTGGCTGCAAGGTAAACACAAAATTACATCAAAATGAATCCTTTCCCTCAAGGATCCCTTACGTACTTTGCCCATGTATGCAAAAGAACAAAAATTAAACATTTTCCTTCAGTACTTTTCTATATATGCACAAGCACTGAAATGAAAAGTTTCCCCAACAACCTCTTCACTGCCTTAGACCCAAAACCCTCACCCAGTGCCTTTCCCGCCCAGTTACCAAAGTCCAAAAAAAAAAAAAGATAAAATTGATAAAATACTGGCTGCAGAGGCTGCAACTGTCTACAAGAAGACAGTAATATATTTAACATATCAACACCACAGTACTGACAGCAATGGACTTCAATTCTTGTTTGGTTCAAACTCTTTTATTCTTCTACAATAGGAAAGAAAAAAAACAACAAATTTCAATTACTCTCAATTGAGTGAGGAGTGGAAGGAGGTCTGGCCAGCAGATGATTATATACTAAGCATAGAAAAAGCTTGGCAGCCCGTAAGATCACAGAAAGAACTCAACGGCTTTAACTGGCAATTTTTACACCTGTGACCTGCCACTGAACCCTGACCAGACCAGACTGAACTATTTAGTCAGGCAGGGGGGAGGCAGACCAATGCACCTGCTTAGTGCGGTCAGGTGCTTGCAGTTGCAGTATAGCCCAGTCCAAAGAATTTGAAGTTGAACCCCCCCCCCCCCACACACACACACAAATGGAAGTTAGTCCAGGAAGCCAAGCAGCAGCAGAGGCAGAGCACAACAGTGCGAGCTATTGGATCCTTCCTAATCCGATTTTAATAAAGAAAAGAAATTGCAGCCATTTTGACTACAGGACAGCAGAAATTGTAGAAGTGTGGGCATTGGGTTATGCTGCATTTATGCGCTCATTTATTCATTCAGTGGAATGGAGATCGCACTATAGTGGGAATCAGGAAATTTACCCTTTCCTTCACTGTAGTGCGATATCGGAGTTTGTATAAGTTGGATGCAAAAGTGTGGGCTGCCCCTTCCCCCTCACTCTATGGTTCCAGCGCCCATGTTTGCTTTCAAGCTTCTGGCTTACTCTACTCTCCTCTGTAATGATGGCAGTAAATTTACTGCACTGTTATCTTGTTTTTTGCTTGCTTACGTAAAAATACATTACTTTTGTTGCCTATCATGTTTCATAGCTTTGACACAGCTGTTACCACAGATGCCATTGTCATTATCTTGTTTGCCCACACAGATGCCATTACCATTCTATATATCTAATGCATCTGCAGTGTCTACAGCTTCTATGCCACCAATGTTAACCAGTCCTGCTAGGAGTTTCAGGTTTGCTCCACAACTTAATACTGGGCTACTATTCACTTTGGGTTCTTCGGTCTTTTGATCTTTTACCCTAGCACTCTGATCTTGACTCACTACACAGAAGGATATATTTCCATAATTGTATAACTATCTGTCTTTTTTAAAGTTAATGTGGCTTGCTGGGTAAGTTCACAAAGTCAGGATTACTATCTTCAACAAACTGCCTTGGAATGGAAGGCGTTGCTTCTTACTTTGAAATACTAACACTGCTGTTTTTGTGTTCTATGTTTTCCCATGATAAAGGTAGTTTTAAACAAAAATTACCCTCTACTTTGCTTTTATTGCTTTTAGCACAGGCTTACTTTGAGTGGCTATGACCACTTCACTTCCTTTTCCTTTCTCATGTTGACCTTTCATTACAAAGGGTATCTCAGAATAAACTGTACCAGTAGTCATAGCCAGCCTTAAGCATAGGCCAACTAAGCGGCCGCCTAGGGCACCGCGTTAGTGGGGGCACTTTACCAGTATTTATTTAGTGTAGGTAGACCAGGATGGGGGCACTGGGTGGTGTGGTGGGGGTGCCATTTTGCCCTTTGCCTAGGGCACCTGTTGACCTAAGGCCGCTCCTGCCAGTAGTTTCTTTTGTTTACAAATTACTGCTGGTCAATGTCCACCTTCAATTGCATTGCTAGCTTTATACTAACACAAATAGGCTCAGAACTGTGCATTCTGTTATTTGCTTCATTTTCTGTAACCTTTTATTCTGAAAGTAGTCACTCAATTCCATTTGTTTTCCTATTTTTTATCCTCTCTGTTGCTGTTCTAGCACTTGTTCAAAGTTTCTGTGTATACTTCTATCTTGTACTGATTTTTACTTTGGAATTTCTTAGCAATACATCTTCAGATACTGACATTGCTTATAGTTTTGCTCTGTTGCTCTGTTACTAGGTAAGGCTTTTGATAACAGACAGTCATAATCCCTTTTACTGTCTAATCACAGCATAGTTCTGTTTGCTTCTGTTTCAATCTCTGCTTTATTTTTCCAGTTCTTATTTATTTGTTTATTATTTTTTGTGAACCCAATACACAAAACAGTTTTCCTTTTGCTTAGAGTTCCTCTTGTATTTTAGCTATAATTCCATTTCTTTACAAACCGGATGCACAAAACTCTCTTCTCCCTGCCTAAAGCCTCCAGTGAGGCTACATCACCATCTCTAACACTAAGATGAACTCTGTCTAATACAGAAAACAAATGCATTTTGCAAGAAGTACAATTGATACTATGCTTCAGTAAGACTTTGTTAATATCCTTTGTCATATAAAGGTGTTCATAAGTTTTCTGGCTGAGCTTTCTACTGGTTTTGCCAATAGAACATGACCTACATAGTGATCAGATGCAATGTTCACAGCAAATCTACTGTTGCATTCATAATTCTTACCAACAGTAAATGATTTATTTAAATGTGACAAATTAATATTGAAACCATCATTTATAAAATGGCAACAACAACATGAACTATATTTAAACATGTCTTTAGCCTTGTGGGAAATTACTGAAAAGTAGGTGACTTCAAATAATTGTTTCAAAGTGAATGCTTTTTATTCGCAAATCTAATAACATTATTAACAATTATTTAAGATCACTTTCTTAATTTCCCTACTAAAAAACACCACATGGTCATTAACTTAAAAGGGAGCACACTTGCCTTTGTACTGGAAGATCAGAAGGCTGTAGGCTCTTTTTCAGCACCAGAGAGCTGGATTAGTTTTCTAATATCGACACTGCAGTGCACCATAAGCTGGGTACGGCCCTTCTGAGTGTGCCATCCTTCAGCTGAGACATTAAACTATAGCCCCATCTGCTGGAGTTGGTGGTAGCTCGGGTGGACAGGAAAGATTCCAGGAACTTATTAAAAAAAGAGTAGGGATATTTCCCTGATACCCTGGCCAAATGTCCCCTAATCAGTATGAATACCACCTTGCATCTCCCCTGAAAAGAGGCCATTGGCATAGTGCGACAAAGTTCAAATAAATATAATAAATAAATACATTTCCTGTATCAGTATTGTACATTAAGCACATAGCCAAACAGTCATATTTTTATTACTTGTTGATCAAGGAATTTTGTAGGCAAACCCTTTCCTTAAAACTGGCTTGTATTGAGACTGCTTCTGTTCATTATTTACCTAAATAAACCTTCTAATAGAGGTTCCTTATAGCTCCTCTCTTTAACCATGTATTCACACTCATCATCATTTCAAAATTATAATCAACAGTTATTATTGTAAATAATCTGATTAATTGATTTTTGAATGCATCTTTTGTCACATAAAGGATGAAAAATATCAGCATGCAAATAATTATTCAGAAAACTAGGCTTCAAACATGAGAAGAAAAGTGTTGTGAAGCAAATTCATAATCCAACTGTATATCTAAAAAAACACAACAGCACTATGTCCAGAAATATTGCATGTAAAATATAAAAAATATGTGCTGGAATTGTGATCAACCATGAATTGTTCAAGTGCTTCCATACAAAAAATAAATGATATATAAAACAAAGTCAAGCAAAACATTTAAAAAACATCTGATTTTTATAAATAATTTCACTCCCAGTTGGCTAAAATAAAATTCATAAAAATCAGGTGCAAGCAGTGCATTCATAGGCATACCAGAATATTGTTGGCAAAGAACAACATCAAATATAAAATTATATATATATGTATGTGTATGCATATATCTATATATATATATATATATATATATATATATATATATATATATATATATATATGGGTCTACTTCAGTAGACTGAAATGCTACTTACCAGAATTACTAATAACCGAGACAACAAAATCTATACCGCATTTTAACCAATGTGCAAATCACCGAAACAGATTCCTGGGAAAACAACCACTTGGCCAACATAAAAAGAAAAGCACATTGAAACATGTTAAACCCACTCAAGTAGGGGCCTTTGCCCCCCACACACCTCCCCTAACTAAATATACCAATTCCAAGATCTCACTATAGTGGGGAAAAGGGCAAATCTCCCATGTTAGCCAAGAGGTTGTTTTCTGGGGAATCTGTTTCGTGATGTACACGTTCGCTAAAATGTGATTTCAGCTTTGTTGTTTCGGTTATTTGCAATTTGGGTAAGTGGTATTTCAGTCTACTGAAGTAGACCCATATATATACTGTGTGTGTACATATATATATATATATATATATATATATATATATATATATATATATATATATATATATATATATACACTGTATATATAAAGTATCTAAACACAAAATATTGAACCTGAAAATATCTAAAAAAAAAAACCCATCAAAGGCACAAAATACTGAAAACTTATAATATCAAATCACAAAATATATAATCTGCTTAAACACAACATTATATCATACACCTAGACTGCAAAATCAAGAGCAAGTCCTGTCTTGGGAGTGGTACTGTTAGAAAGGGGTTTTTAGTAATATTAATGTGCAGGAGTAGGCTTAGGGTCCATCCTAAACCTCCTTACTGTTTATTACGCTTAACCCTAACCCTAAACCTACCCCCACCCCTAACCCTGTACATTACATTACTAACAGTCCTTTCCCTAACAGTACCACAAAAACAAGAAAAAAGGATGCAGAACACCCATAATATAAAACATGCAAAACTGTAAATCTATCTCCTTATCTAACCCTTACCATAACACTAACCCATGAACACTCGCACATACACACCAAACACTATTATTTTTTCAGTCAAGCATTCATTTTCATGTGCACTCCTATTTATAAACACTATATGAATAAGAATTCAGTCAAATGTGCTTTTGATAATTTGAGATGTAACCATATAATAAAATCAGTAATTCCAGACCATGAAGCCTAAAACCAGAATGCCGAAAGTGCATAAGAGCGAATTTGAATATCTCAAATCCACGCTTATGCATTTCCAGTAAGTCGCGTGTAGTGTTATGGTGCTTGAAATTGTAGGTGAGTGAGCGTTTGTGTGTGTTTTTGTATGTTGTTATGTGTGGGTAAGGGTAGGGAGCTGTAAGTGTGAGTATGAGTGCTGGATTTGTTGGTGTTTGTGTATGTATGTGTGATGTGTATTTATGTGCGAGCGAGTGGAGGATGGCGTGGTGTGAGTTTTTTTTTTTATGTTATGTGCAACCTTGGAGTTGGTATATATAAGTAGGGTGTGTGTGCAGGGCACAGCCCCCCACATGGGGGGTGCACGGGGGCTTGTCCCCCTGCTTATCTGTAGTGTAAGGTTGTGTGGTTTGTGTGCTGTGGGTGGAATGGTGTGTGTGTTATGTGGTGTATGGTGTATGTATGTTAGTGATTGCATGATTTGGGATTGTGGGTTTCGGTTTTGTGAATGGTTCGACTTTATAGTCTCAAGTTACTAAAATTCGGGATTTCAGTAATTCGAGATTACGAAGTGAAACCATATATATATATATATATATATATATATATATATATATATATATATGTATGTATTTCTTTCTTTCATTCTTTCTTTTTTAACAAATGAAATTAGGTAAAACACAAAATGTGTTAATTTCTGTGTTCAGAAAGAAAGTATATGAAGATACATAATCCTTCATATATTTCACTTCCATGTTATAGGATCATAACACAGATAACATTGAAACAATACTAATTTCATGAACTTTAATCATAATTTGACTTAAGTATAGGGTCCATTCCTGTCATGGTATTAGAAACCCAAAAGATTAGGAGAAATTAGAAAACACAGACATAAATATGTAATGTCCACTGCAGCAAACATAAAATGTTTTTAAAACAGTATTGTTGATACACTCAAATAATTTACTTAAAAATGCCATGAATCTCTAATATGTGAATTGATATTATAAATAATAAATTTCAATTTACTGTCTGCAAATCTACGTAGAGGTTCAGTTTTTTGACCCTGAGACCATTACTATAGGTTGAAAAGATGGATACATTTTGATCTTTATGTATCTTTGGAATGCTAAGAAAACATCAGGTTTTAGATGATTAGCATTTAACAAATTATAACTGTCCAAAATATAGAATATTGTATAAAACAAATCACTAAGACAGTCATCAATAAGCTTGTAAGCAACATTAATTTCATAAAAAGTACAAAGCACGCTGTTGAACCACTTAGTAAATGTTCAGTTCCACAAACAGAACAAAAAGTCATAAATGTAGAAAAAATATGTATGAAACGGAACAAACCAAGCCTCGATACTGATGTCAACACATAAAATGTCTTTTATTGTACAAAGATAAGCACTTTTGCATCCAAGCTTCTTCAGACCAAACAATAAATAAGACCATCTATTCTTAATTATATACTAAAGTCAATTATTACAAAAAACAATCACAGAAATCACTTAATTAAGTTCTTAAAGTGATAGAATGACACATAATGAACTAAAAATTATATATCTATATAAAACCTATAAGCTCATAACCTCATAAACATGCCTTCTAACATATATAAAATCTAGATTATATATATATTTAAAATACATATATAAAACATAAAATAGTATTTTGAAGTGCAATTTCATAATGGAATATTCATTTTCTGTGAAGTTACAAACTTCTACATGTTCATGTCTAGCTTCAAATGAATATAGACATTTAAATTGATAATTAGAAAGCATGATGTTTATCGGAAAAACAGCCAAAATAAATAAATAAATATATATAACCTTTTGAAAGGCATGCACAAGTCACTTTATGTGTCTGCGCTTATTTAATAGAGGCTTGATACTAGCTTGTTCATTGAGCCCCTTTCCCCTATCTGCCCTGAGTAAAATTATCCAGTTATTTTCTATGTACTCAGTGTGATTTTTGATATCACCTTGTCGCATAGTAGTGGGAATGACTTGTAATACCTGAAATTTAAAAATATGTGTATTTCCTACATTAGCTACATGCTTAGCTAGGGCATTGTGCATCGAGCCCTTTTTTATGTGGTAAATGTGCTCTCTAATCCTATCTTTAAACTGTCTATTTGTTTTTCCCACATAAAATGACCTACAGGTCTGACAGACAGCTAAATATATGACATGACATGTTGCGCATGTAGCTCTAGCTTTTATAGAGAATTCCTTTCTTAGGTCTGGATGATAAAATATAATAGACTCTTCAATGTACATGCAAAAATTGCAATTCTGACATGGTTGTGTGCCATATTGTTCTTCCTCTACTTTATGCCCTTTTCCATAGCACAACAGCCGTCTCAAATTCTTTTTATTTTTATACAAAAACCTTGGCTTGGATCCTACTATCTGCTCAATTTTTGGATCTACCTGTAAAATAGACCAATTCTTTTTAAATATATCAAAAATGCTACCATTATCAGATGTAAAAAACATAGGTATCTTAACCGAAGATGTTTGTTTTTTCATAATGTAAGTATTTTCAGTTGTATTTGGTCCAAAGTATGGAGCAGCTTTACTTTTACATAATTCAGGAACATCTTTTAAATTTTCCAATACTTCTTTTTGTGTATATCCCCTATCACATAATTTATCATGTAGTTCGTTCATTTCTTTATTAAAATTTAACTCTGACATATTTAATCTAGATGCCCTAAGGCCTTGTCCCTTGATCAAGTTTTTAAATATATATGTGGGATGCATACTAGATCCAAATAAAAGTGAGTTGCGATAGCATGTTTTTCGAAATATACCAGTATTTATTAACCCACCATTTAATTTTTCTATAAATAGATCCAAAAATTCGATCTTATTTTTTGATCTATTCATTGTAAATTTTAGACATTCTGTTAAAATATTCATCTTTTCAAGAAATATATCTAAACTCTCATACGAACCTCTCCATAACATGAAGAGGTCATCAACAAAACGTCTATAAAATACGTTTGTTTTGAAGTCATCCAGAGTGAAGAGTGTGGTCTCCTCCCACTGTGCCAAAAACATATTTGCATAAGAATTGGCACAGGGGGTACCCATTGCCACACCCTCACATTGGATGTATAACTGATCATCAAACAAGAATAAGTTGTTCTCTAAGACAAGTTCAATAAAACAAGTAATAAGATCTATTTGTTTAGGTAAAAGTTCACTATTTGCAGTCATGTAATTATGTATATATTGAACTCCTAAGTCATTCGGAATTACTGTAAATAGTGACTGGATATCAAATGTCACTAATATTATGTCTTCTATGTTGCTTTGTGTCTTTAAGTTATCATATAAATCAATTTTAAATATGCTTCAATCAATGGATGATTGACTGGAATATAATTACTTAGATGCTTTAAATCTGTTTTCACTGCTTCTAACGGCTGCTCTTCTTGGTCACTTTCAAATAAATATTTAAGCATAATGTTTCTACAGAAGACTTTAAGATCTAATATAGTGTCTGTCATCTTAATTTTAGTGGTTGGAATAAAATTCAATCCCTTTTGAAGTATCTTCATTTCCTCATTTGACAAAATGTGAGAAGAAATCTTCAGCACTAATGATTCTTCCCCTTTACCCACATTTTCTTGATAGTTTGAGTCGGGGTATATTCCCCAGAAAGTTTCCGTTTCTGGCGTCCCCGACTCATGGAGCGCATTCTTCTCCCTCCCCTCTCTGTTCTCACCAAGAAGAGCGGCCGTTACAAGCAGTGAAAACAGATTTAAAGCGTCTAAGTAATTATATTCCAGTCAATCATCCATTGATTGAAGCATATTTAAAAATCACAGAGCTAGAACTCTTTAAATATTATGATCAACAGAATTATAACATAAATAAAAGTTCTAGAAATAATTTAACATATAAAGAAAGATTAGCATTAACTAATTTAATGCATAATGATTCTATTATAATAAGACCCGCCGATAAAGGGGGCCTTATAGTAGTTATGAATTCAGTACATTATGTTCAGGCGATGAAATTATTGTTATGTGACAAATCCTATAAATCAATTACAACACAGGAAGTCAATAACATCATAGTACATGTTAAGGATACTTTGATAGATATATATAAAGGTGGCATTATCAATAAAGATACCTTTGACTATTTATTTATAAAAGATCCACTTATACCAATTATACAAGGGCAACCCAAAGTTCATAAAGACAGTATAAATCCACCTATGCGACCAATATTTGCAGGAGGTGGATGGGTTACAGAGCACTTATCAGTATATATTGAGAAGCATTTGCGACCTGTTATAAATAAGAACAGTTATGTCCTTAAGGACTCTAAACACTTTTTAATTGATTTATATGATAACTTAAAGACACAAAACAACATAGAAGACATAATATTAGTGACATTTGATATCCAGTCACTATTTACAGTAATTCCGAATGACTTAGGAGTTCAATATATACATAATTACATGACTGCAAATAGTGAACTTTTACCTAAACAAATAGATCTTATTACTTGTTTTATTGAACTTGTCTTAGAGAACAACTTATTCTTGTTTGATGATCAGTTATACATCCAATGTGAGGGTGTGGCAATGGGTACCCCCTGTGCCAATTCTTATGCAAATATGTTTTTGGCACAGTGGGAGGAGACCACACTCTTCACTCTGGATGACTTCAAAACAAACGTTGTATTTTATAGACGTTTTGTTGACGACCTCTTCATGTTATGGAGAGGTTCGTATGAGAGTTTAGCTATATTTCTTGAGAAGATGAATAGTTTAACAGAATGTCTAAAATTTACAATGAATAAATCAAAAAAATAAGATCGAATTTTTGGATCTATTTATAGAAAAATTAAATGGTGGGTTAATAAATACTGGTATATTTCGAAAAACATGCTATCGCAACTCACTTTTATTTAGATCTAGTATGCATCCCACATATATATTTAAAAACTTGATCAAGGGACAAGGCCTTAGGGCATCTAGATTAAATATGTCAGAGTTAAATTTTAATAAAGAAATGAACGAACTACATGATAAATTATGTGATAGGGGATATACACAAAAAGAAGTATTGGAAAATTTAAAAGATGTTCCTGAATTACGTAAAAGTAAAGCTGCTCCATACTTTGGACCAAATACAACTGAAAATACTTACATTATGAAAAAACAAACATCTTCGGTTAAGATACCTATGTTTTTTACATCTGATAATGGTAGCATTTTTGATATATTTAAAAAGAATTGGTCTATTTTATAGGTAGATCCAAAAATTGAGCAGATAGTAGGATCTAAGCCAAGGTTTTTGTATAAAAATAAAAAGAATTTAAGACGGCTGTTGTGCTATGGAAAAGGGCATAAAGTAGAGGAAGAACAATATGGCACACAACCATGTCAGAATTGCAATTTTTGCATGTACATTGAAGAGTCTATTATATTTTATCATCCAGACCTAAGAAAGGAATTCTCTATAAAAGCTAGAGCTACATGCGCAACATGTCATGTCATATATTTAGCTGTCTGTCAGACCTGTAGGTCATTTTATGTGGGAAAAACAAATAGACAGTTTAAAGATAGGATTAGAGAGCACATTTACCACATAAAAAAGGGCTTGATGCACAATGCCCTAGCTAAGCATGTAGCTAATATAGGAAATACACATATTTTTAAATTTCAGGTATTACAAGTCATTCCCACTACTATGCGACAAGGTGATATCAAAAATCACACTGAGTACATAGAAAATAACTGGATAATTTTACTCAGGGCAGATAGGGGAAAGGGGCTCAACGAACAAGCTAGTATCAAGCCTCTATTAAATAAGTGCAGACATATAAAGTGACTTGTGCATGCCTTTCAAAAGGTTATATATATATATTTATTTATTTTGGCTGTTTTTCCAATAAACATCATGCTTTCTAATTATCAATTTAAATGTCTATATTCATTTGAAGCTAGACATGAACATGTAGAGGTTTGTAACTTCACAGGAAATGAATATTCCATTATGAAATTGCACTTTAAAATACTATTTTATGTTTTATATATTAATATATATATATAATCTAGATTTTATATATGTTAGAAGGCATGTTTATGAGGTCCTGAGCTTATAGGTTTTATATAGATATATAATTTTTAGTTCATTATGTGTCATTCTATCACTTTAAGAACTTAATTAAGTGATTTCTGTGATTGTTTTTTGTAATAATTGACTTTAGTATATAATTAAGAATAGATGGTCTTATTTATTGTTTGATCTGAAGAAGCTTGGATGCGAAAGCGCTTATCTTTGTACAATAAAAGACTTTTTATGCGTTGACATCAGTATCGAGGCTTGGTTTGTTCCATTTCATACATATTTTTTCAATATTAATTTCATGTTAAATTGCCTTGTAACTCATCTGATCAGTTAACTGTATTTTCACTGCCACAACATAGTTAGTATGTTGCATTATAACCATCTCCCTCAACCCTTGTAAGCTTTTATGATTATT
This sequence comes from Protopterus annectens, assembly GCF_019279795.1. Lineage (NCBI taxonomy): Eukaryota > Metazoa > Chordata > Ceratodontiformes > Protopteridae > Protopterus > Protopterus annectens. The sequence continues at coordinate 719,349,223 of NC_056735.1, read as the reverse complement.
AGAGACCTGTCTGTCCTTAGGGCTTGTCTTTCATTTTGTGATAAATTATGATAATGAATTGATGATGGGTATACTGGTACCTCAAGAATGTCTGAAATGCAGATATTCTCAAAATTATTTTGGGTTGAGACCCACAGTGGAGTGTAATTGTTCACTTTTTGCAGTGCACCTGGTCAGATTTTCACTTATTGTAACATTCTCTAATTCAGTGGTATCTGACATGCATTAATGCTATTTCTAGAATAAATCACTGCAACTCAACCCCTGACATTGTTCTGTCTATTGTGTACAAGGGCACCATATCTCTGCAAACAATAAACTAAATCCGAATCAATGTACCACGATTCACTAAGTAGTCTAAACTTGAATCCCACCCCCCCGTCTGTTAGACGTACTTCCAGTTCATCCTTCTTGCTTCTTGTTTGTGTAGCCAACAGCCAGGTTCCCTTTGCCATACTTGCTGGCCTATCCTGCGCTTCTGCCAAAAGGTCAGAGATAACAGAAATGTCTAATTCTTCTTGGTTAACTTGTCAAGCAACCAGGTGTATGAAAAGTTCAGATGAATCCCATCCTTGGTAATGTCTCCTGCATATCATAAATGTCACATTATCCAAGCAATTAATATAAAATGGATGTCAGTATGACATTTTTAGTAGAGTATTAACTTTTTCAGAGGTGTTTCATGTCTCATTCTCCTTCTGAATCGGTAGGAGGTTTAGAGTGGTGATCTGTATCCTAAATGTCATCCTTAGTTCATTGAAATGTTACAAATCTTTTACTAATGTAGAGGTTAATGGAAGCTTTATGTTTTTAATCCCTACCTTAATTACTACCCTTTCTGCATTATCATAATTGGTTAGTAGTCCCTAAACTGGGCTTCACAGCTCCGTTATTTTTCTACAAAATTGTCCAGTGAAAAATTACCTTCCGAGCAGATATACATGTTATGCATGATAATCCCTCTAATTAGGTAATCCTCATGACAAGTAATTACTCTTTCCTGTAATTAATGCTAAATTGTGTACGGTAGTTCCAGCATACCATAATCTACTGTTTATTCATTTATTTATGTTTGAATTTGTTAAATGGGGTAGGGCACTCTTTAATATGGGCCTTTTTCAGACTCAGCCTAGGGGCATTGTCTGGTTATATGAGTTACTCAGAATCACACAGTAGGCAAACTGAAGCTGTGAGAACTGAATCCTGAAGTATAGGATGCAGCCCTATTAGCAGTTTATAGCCTTAATCATGTGCTCTATCATTTTCTTGAGCCTACCTCTCAGAGTTTACAGATTCAGGAGCAACATTAGTCAACATTTATCATGTCTTTCCTCATTTTATTAATTCCTTTCAAATTCATAGGTAAACTACTAAGGTCTAAACTCATTCCTACCAGCTAATCATCACTGTCTGGATCAAAGAACTGCTCATTTTTTCAGGTTCTTCTCACCATTCAGTACTTGTTCCACCAAACCTAACCCTAGCTCTGTTGACCATGTCTGTGTCTTGTCCTATACCATGAGTGCAGCATCTATGTCCAGGTTCATTTATTAGACAGATCCTATACTTAGTCTACTTTCATCTGTGCAGTTGTTACTTCAGGCAATCAGTTTGTATTCTTTTCTTGCTTTCATTCATGATTTCTCCCTCATAATTTTCAGGTCTGTGTTACATTGTTTCCTCATCTGTCTAAATGTAAATCTCTTCTAGTACTAAGGTAAACATAAGTTCAGCAGGCTGCCTTCTGACTCCTTGTGGTATCAGATATTTTTTTAGTTTTATTTGGTCATTATGACTTTTCTTTACACTTTCACTCTCACTTTGTATAATGTTACAGAAAAATGACTTTTATTATCGTATAAACTAGCAGCCAGACACTTACTGTTTCTAAACACCTCACCTGGTCCGAAGCTACTACACCACATTCCCAGCTGCACTGACTAGCTTTCTTTTTGCTTTGCAGATTGTGGCCATTGTTTGAGTTTGCTTGTTCTCATATAATTCTCCTGGTCATTTGGGAGTGGTCTCCTGATAGCCTGTAAGGTAATAATATGTTTTGTGCATTACCTATGTATTCTAGCATTTTAGCTGTGGATAATGTTTATCTACAAAACTATCTTTAAATCCCTCCAATCTGATCCCCCTTTTGCTGACTTTTTTGGATTATTATTTCTTTCAGACCAGACTCCTTTTTTGCAGCATAAGTATTCAATAAGCAGGAAATGGAAGATAGCCTGACTGACTGCACATGCATTTGTGTAGCTGGATAGAGAGCTTATATCATTTTGTAATATATTGTAATTTATAGATACACACACACACACACACACACACACACACACACACACACACACACACACACACACACACACACACACACACACACACACAATGCAACTATAGAACAGACATATATTCTCACTTATGCCACAGATCCATTATAACTCAATCATTCCTTACTTTCCTAGGCTTTGTGTTTTTATTTTTAATTAAATAACATATTGTAAAGAGAGAGAGAATAAATGGACAGAGTATTTTACATTTAAAAAAAAATGAAAAAGCACAGGATTCTGACTAGTTCCAACCTCACCACCATGAGTGTCGAGGACCCCCCCCCCCCAGAAAAAATAGTTATATATACCAACTTTGAGATCATAAAACAGTGGGGAAAGGAAATTATCCAACTCCTCATTATATAGTTATCCTGCAAAAAAAAGTGACAGCATCCTGAGACAAACCAACAGTTCAATAAAACAACTATCCTGACTAACCATTCGATATGACGAATGTACAGAACACACTCAGGTTATTGGCTAAGCATAAATGGCCCTTCAAAGCAGTTAGCCTACTATTCAACTATGAACCTAGGCATCAAATGCTTAATCACAATAGGTAATTTAAGGAATGCAGAAATAGATTTGTTGAGAAAGGCTATTGCTAAATGATTAATACCAAAGTCAGTGGCAACTGATCTGACAGCAAGCACCCATAGCAGTGTATTATTGAGTGCAAAGTCTAGCTGGCCAGGTTTGTTTTTAAACAGATTCTCTTTATTGTGACTATGCACTTATTTAACTTGACAATCTATGCACATCATTTTGTTGGAACTTAATATTCCATTTTTACATACACCAACTCTGCTCAACATAGCTTATTTGTTTGTTTGTGTCTTTCGGCTATTCCTGGTTAGGGGTCGTCACAGTGGAAGTCCGGTCCGCTAATGATTGGCAGTTGATTTTTACGTACTGGCTTGCCAGGCCTGAAGCACAACCTTCAACGAAGGTATGCCCATTCACGCATGTCTCCACGCAGAAGACGCTCTAGCTGAGAATCGAACCGGACAGCGTCTTATTGTGAGGCGACAACGCTACCGCAGCACCACCACCGCAGGTAATTAACTTAATTGCAATATTTGGTTAACTTAATTTAACATAAAACACAATTTAAATTTATTAATATAAACTTCAAAGGGGATATTATTACTTCAGTTGAGCAAACTCTCCTAATTTATTATCATATATATTGATAGCAGTGCAAAGTTTACACATCCAGACCAAAAAAAGGGATTATGAATTTCATATATTTGCTACTTGCAGTATGGAACATGTTTTTTATTTAGCCCACTGTAAGGAATGTTCCAAATTTTATATAGGAAAGACTGATAGGGCTTTAAGGGAGATAATAAAGGAGCATGTTTATTATATACAAAAGGGAAGCACAGGCAGTGCTTTGTCAAAACATGTCCTGGCCCCTGATTCTAGGCACACATTTAACTTTCTTGTTATTGGCAGAGTCTTTGAGACCATAAGCAGTGGAGATATAAGAAATCAAACAGAACAGATGGAAGCTAAATGGGTTATTAGGCTGAAGGGAGATTTTGGTCATGGGTTGAATGAGTTTGTACCCATTAAACCCAAATTGAAGACAAGACCACTAGCCAGATGAGAGTATTTATCTTTGCATCTGAAATATTATATATGTTTGTTTTCTTGTTAGCTAAATCAGTATTTTTCCTGCTTATAGGAAGTTTTATACAGTTTTTATATAGTTTTTATTTTGCATGTATATGTACATGTTTTATGTGCTGTTTAAATAGCATATATTTTAGCTGTGTTTCTTTACATTTTGTGGTCATGTGATTCTATACTTTTTCACTTCTCTGTTTAAAAGCTAGTTTGGTATATTGTGCTTGTTATCTGATGAAGCAATAGCAGTTGTGAAAGTACTTATGACTTACAATAAACTAAGTTTTTAACCTGGAGAGTCGTGCCTTCCTTGGGTCCATCAGTGTACTTGGATTATATTTATATTTATCTTTAAATATAATTATAATTATCTAATAATTGATTTTAACACAAACATTTCTGTTTTATTATTATTAAATTTCAACAGTGATAATTCTTGAAACTTTTCAATTTTATCAATTGAATACAGCTTTCTGCAGATTATATTTTATATTGACAATCCTTGTTAATTGAGAAGCCATAATTTTTTTTCCATTTTATTCTTATACTATTAGCTAAGGATTTGATAACTAATGCAAATAGGGACAAGATACATACTTGCTTTGTGCTTTTATTTGAAATGAATCCTTGAGAAATGTATGATCCAATTTTAACATATGCTTTGGAGTCTCTATACACTTCTAAAGTTTTAAACAATTAGTCCTAATATACAGAATTAAAAGCTCTCTCCATGTCTAAGATGATTAGGGCCAATTTCTCATTCATTCCTTTTGCTAAATCTGAGATAGTTACTACCCTTTTTACATTATCATACCTTAATCTATTGACTATAAATCCTGTTTGATCTTAATTAATATAGCTACTATATCTCTTAATCTTAGAATGAATATGGAAGTAACTATTTTATAGTCCACATTTAATAATGAAATGGGTCAAAATGAATAAACTTATTATCCTTTAGTTAAGTATAGGTAAGATTACAGAAAATTTCCATGAGGGAGGAATTATTTTGTCAGTCTGAATTATCCTCAAAACTTCACTCAGTAATTCTAAAATATTTAATGGAAGCAGACTATATAATTTCATTCTTAAACAATTTAACTCTGGAGCTTTACCATTTTCCTTTTATTAAAGGTTCCTTAACTTCTATTAGGGTAATAGGCTTATTCAACAGAGATATTTGTTGGTCATTAAGTTTATTAGTAACATTCTTCCTTAAATAATTGCCAATTTTGTAATCATCAGGATTATTATTTTTATCTTTTTTAAAGATCCTCATGGATTTTTTTTAAACATTAAGAATTTCCTCTATGTCTTTAGTAAGCTTATTAGTGTGAGGATTTCAGAATTATTGATTTGTATCTGTTTGCTTAACATCTTAATTCTATTAGCTAATCTATGTAGATTTTTGAAGTCATTGCGTAACTGTGCAATTTAACTTTTTTCTAAAGCTATCTCCACTTTATGTGTTAAAATTGTTTGATATTTTGTCACTACTTTTTAAATCCAGTATTATATAATTTCTTTGTTTGTTGTTCAAATCTCATTTTGTGTATTTCATCTTGTATTTTTAACAGTTCCTTACCTCACTCTTTCATTTTATTACTAGCCCATCTTCCCCTTCTATCTTTAATATGCATTTTGAAGGAGTCCCATAGTATGAATTTACTAACATTCAAAGATAAAAATATTGATTTAATCCTTAAGATAAATCTTAAAATTATTTTAATTTCATCATATATACTGGGATTCTATAAATAATCTGAAATTTCCTTATATTGATTAATATATTAATACTTAATATATTATGATCAGATAAAGGACAAGGAACATTTTAAAAGAATTAACTTTATTAAGTAAATCTGTAGAGGGATAAATCCTATCAATTCTAGCTTGTGTCTCATGCACATAAGAATAATGAGTGAAGAACAATGACTTAACTTCTGCATTCACTATTAAATCAACTAAATTATTATTACTAATCCATATGTTTAGTACTTTAGCTGATGCTAGGATTTTACCTTTCTTTTGTTCAGTTGTATCTTGTATACTAGATATGCAGTTAAAATCCCCTGCTAAAATTAAACTACCCTTCCAGTGACTTTGTGGTACGGTTTAGTGATCTTTAGCCACTCTAGCACTTATTCCAAGGATCCAGTAAAATTAGCTAGTGCATAGAGTTTGTCATTATATTTAATTATTACAAATGTATACATCCCTTTGGAATAATTAATGGTTTCCTTGACCTTAGGCATTATACTATATTTTCTCCACAGTATAACAGTTCCTCTCCTCTTTTTGTTAAAAAATCAGACAATAACACTTTGTAACCTAAGTTATTTAATACTGTATATATTTATGTATCAAGTGAGCCTCTTGCAAGACTATATCTCCTCTACTTAATGTTAGATATATCATAAATGATTTCCTTTTGCTGCCATTATTTAATCCATTTACATTAATGGATAATAGATTAAAACTATCCATACTGTATATGTAAAAAAATATATTTTAAAAGATATGACACATTAATTTAATTGTATATATATATATATATATATATATATATATATATAGCCATTTAAAACTATTCCCCCATTACTACATAAACATTTGATAATCTTCTTCTATTATATTCTATTATACCTTCAAGCGAGTAGTTAGACCAGCTATGTTATATGGGTCGGAGACAGTGGCATTGACAAAAAGGCAGGAGTCAGAGCTTGATGTGGCAGATTTGAAGATGTTAAGATTTGCACTGGGTGTGACGAGGATGGACAGGATTAGGAATAAGTATATTAGAGGGTCAGCCCACGTTGGAAGGTTTGGAGACAAAGGCAGAGAGGCAAGATTACATTAGTTTGGACATGTGCTGAGGAGGGATGCAGAGTATATTGGGGAAAAAGATGCTAAGGATGAAGCTGCCAGGTAACAGGAAAAGAGGAAGGCCTAAGATAAGGTTTATAGATGTGGTGAGAGAGGACATGCAGGTGGTTGGTGTGACAGAGCAAGATGCTGAGGACAGGAAGAAATGGAAACATTTGATCTGCTGTGGCGACCCCTGATGGGAGCAGCTGAAAGAAGAAGAAGAAGTAGATATTTCATTCCTTATGCATATGCATATTATTCATAAGATATTTACTCGTCTTATTAATTCTAGTCATCTTGACTATATAATAGAATTCCTACTTAATTTGAATGTATGTGTGTTTTAGCCATTGTGAACTGCTGCTCTGATCTAAGCTCTACATCCTGACATTAGAGTTTGATTACAGCATGTGAAAATGACAACACACAGCACACAGTAACTGCTCATTTCTTCTGTAAGTTTCTCATTCTTCATAATTCTTTTAAACTGTTCTAATCAGTAACAAACATCTAACTCTACTTATTTCCATTAATATGTACAGTTAGAGTTTATAAGACTACAGCATAAGCTATTAACATTCAGCAAAATGTAAGCAAATAAATGTGAATAATAGCTCTATATAAAACATTACTATAGTTTTTGTTTTACCAATTTTTCACTTCTATGAAAAGAAGAAAATATTTTATTTTGACTAGATTTCTCATGTATATACTTGAAAAAAGAATGAAAAAGAAAGTTCCTTTCTGTTTACACAAGCATCAGTAATGAACTTTGACCTAGAGTTTCTTCAAAACAGTTCAAAAAGCAGGTGAGAAGCAGGTGAAGCAAGTATCCAACATTCTCACACAACTGGAACATTCTTTTGTTCTCAAGCTTTTTTAAGTGTTACTTGTCTCATAAACAACTTGTGAAAGGAATGTGTTGCAGAAGAAAGAAAAAAACACCAGCACTTTGACACTTTTAATTAGCATATTACTTAGCTCTAACATTCAGTTAAGCCAGCAATGCACATAACAAGCAAAGTTAAATAAATAAAATAACATTCATAACTTATATAGAATTAAAGTTACCAGCTCTATTGCTTATAATTTAATGACATTCTCTTACAGGAAGTATTTGTTTAACATTTATAAATATATTCATACGTTTAGTTAAAATATATTAAATCTTTCATTGTAAATATAGTAAAACAGTATAGCAAACCATTTATATTACTTATCATGAAAAATGTTTTAGCTTAAAACATATATACATAATTACATATGCTTTGAAGCTTAAAGTCCAATACAAACATTTTACTTAAAGGAAAACTATATGTTTCAGAAAATAAAAGTCCAGCAATCAGAGAATAAAAGTCACTTGCTTTTAAGCTTTTTAATTTTAAAAGTAGTTTTCCAGGATTTTGGCTCACTCTGTCTCTTGAGTGATATTCTGTTCCAATTCATTTCTTCAGTATTATTAAGGATTTTATTTTTGCTGACAAAATTGGATGCCTTCTCAAGTGTGTCAAATATTTTAGTTCCTTCAGAGAGAAATAATTGGATCTTTGTGGGAAAACTTTTAGGTTTCTTGATCTGGGTAAGCAGAATTTTCTTTTATTTGTTACTTTACTGGAATAATCACTATCTAGACCACTAAATAATGTAAAAGTGATATCCTGTTTAAGCATTATTAATATATTATCAATAACATTATATAAAAAATCTAGATTATCTTCTTACTATGTACTATGTGGAACTATGTTCTAAAAGTTACCGTCTTTTATTGAAATGTTTTGCTGATTTTCATATTGTCTATTGTGTGTACTTTTGCATTTTATTTTATGTACCTTTGCATTTTATGAGATTTTTTTGTAAACGCACACATTTTTAACTGGAGCTTTTCTCCCAGGGTCTCCACTGAAAAAGGACCTGTGTCCAGTTGGACTTTCCCAGTAAACAAATGTAAAATAAAATAAAATAAAATAAAAAAGTAAATCATTGTCAAATCTGGCTACTTTTAATATGTGGTCTGGACCATGCTGCTTTTAATATTTGATCTTTCTCTAAGCTAAATATCAAGTTAACTATAATTGAACATTGTGGTGATTTTTCCTTCTTTGAAGGTGCTCACATGATCTATGTGTCCTTTCAATTCTAAAAGATAAAGTTTCAGGTAGATTTAGTGTTTTATGTAGCCAGGTTGTTAAGCAGTTTATTATATTGCCTCCCTCATACTTTTAGGGTATACCATAAATTCTAATGTTATTTAATCTCAGTCTATTTTCTAAATCATCACCTTTATCTATGAGCCAGTTATTTTGTTTGAAAGAAATTAGGTCTGAGACTCACCTTCATTTATTCTCCCTTCATTATTATTTAAAGCATCTTCCATAATGTTGATTTGTACACTTTGTTATTTCATAAGATTTTCTAAATGTTCCATATTCCTTCTGGTCTCTTTTTTGAAACTTTCTATTTTTGTATCCAGTTTCTCCATTTTAAGTAGTATACCCTGCATATTAGACATTAGTGAATGTATGTCTTTTTTAACACAAGAAATCTGCATACCATTTCTTGAGTGGCTCATTTTGAAGTTTCTTCTCTCTTAACCAAGCAGATAAAATTCTGACAGGAAGAACTTGAAGGTATAAATCTTTTTCTCTGACTATTAATGAATAAAATTAGCTAACATATGTCTGAAAAATTTAATTTTTTGATTATGTTTTGTCAGAGAAAAGCTTTCACTCACAGAGTTTTTACCATTTGCTGCTCTCATTTAGTGATCCTGGACATCCCTCTACCATTATTTTTTTTCCACAAGAGTGCAATGCCTATATTCACTCATGTTATGGCACAATCAATCAATTTCTGCTTTACCTTACCCTCTTTAGTTTGATCTCTCAGTTATTAATACCAACTCACCATTTGCTATTCTCCACTAGGCTTTCCATTTCTTCCTCTGAAAACCTTGATGCTTTCCCAATTGTAATATTCCTTCCAGTCATGCCAGTTCTTTAACTACCTTCATTAACTCCCCTATCAATGGTGGTTCTGCTTATTCCCATTTTTGGGTTATTGCCTTCTTCCCTACTAACATGGCAAAATCTAAGATTGCCTTTTCATGCAATTCAGTTTTCCCTTCTCCATGATACCCATTATCTTCATTAATGTATTTGGTGTATAACAGTATTTGTGGAGACACTTCCATCTGAATATCCTGAGCTTTTTGATTTTTACGACCTTCATTCCCTTATATATTTCTTGCCACTGTATTTCTGAAATTGTCACCTCTGATGTCTTTTCCCACTTTTTCTGCAGGTTTCATATAATTTTATCATTTACCTTACTTACTATTATATAGAGTTTGGAGAATATCCTACCTCCTTGAGACTTATCCCATGCTTATTACCTAGGATATACATTTCCTCCAACTTTGGTATTCCAAGTATTCAGTTATATGTACTTTTTACTACTTGTGTGACTTCCTCAGACTTAACTGTTTAAGTTATATAATCTACATTTGTTTTATTCCATTTCTCTTTGAACCTTTCCCATATTATAAATGCCTGATCCTTGTTCATTTGGCACTTACAGCTAGTTACTTTATAATTGCATACCCGCTCTTCTAGGTAATTCCCCTTCCTTCATTGGTGCAATCCATTTCATAACTGCCGCCATCTTTTCTTCTCTAATTAACCAATTTAGGACTTCTGTTACATCTTTCCAAATGTCAGTTGAATAAATGTGCTCCCTACTCCAAAATGCCATGTCTGCATCTTTTTTCATTGATTTCTTTAAAATTACACTTGGCCTTATCCACTTTATTTGTTCTGCTGAGTAATGCCACTGCATTGACAATTGGCAGTTGCAACTAAGAGGCTAACCAATATACCATGAGGTCTGGTACCCATCAACCTCCTTGTTCTTTTGGCAAAAATTAATTTTCCCATGCCACTTTTGGCTTATTTTGCCACCAAATAATCCCCTTAATAACATTCATGAGGGCCCAAAAAATGCCTCTCCAGAGAAATGGATATGGACCCATAAAGTGTTGTTAGGAAGATAAGCATTTGTAGTGCATGCACTTTTTGATACTGTTCCATATCCATTGTTACCCATACATTTATCCACTCTAAACAGATCTTTTTTATATTATAAGGGTAGTGTCAACTCTTTCCTCCACCAACAAAGAAAGTGTATGCATAGATAATTCACCTGTTACATCTCTCTAATTCATGGGAACTGCTTTTTCATCCTATTTGATACGTTTACTGCAATGCTTTGAGTTTTCTGTACTATTTATTTTATTTTCTAGTATTCCCCCAAACACTGACAATAAGCAGAACAGTTGATTTTATGGGTCCCTCTGATATTCTAATAAATCATACAATCATGCAAAGCCAATTTATCCTCTCCTTCTCCTATTTTAATATCCTTTAACCCTGAATTTCTCAGTCATATTGTTAGTGACTCCAGGCAGATGTCAAACATTACTGGGAAAGGGGGCTCCCTTGTCTGGTTTCCCTGTTTATTCCAGTAACTGGGGTTAACTTTATATTTACCTTCACCCAAACATTAGTTCCTTTATAAATATTTGTTATCAAGTTTAAATTGTCCAGGAATCCCGTAATTTCCAAGACTTTGAACAAATAGTTCCATCAAACTCTATCAAATGCTTTTTCCTGCATCCAGAATATCAGCATTTCCTGACCCCCATTTTCTGCCTTTTGCATTAAAGCATTGTTTTGAGCATATTTCCTGTTCTCTTCCTTTTACAAACTCACACTAATCATCCAACACTAAACTGGGAATGTATTATGTTACTGTTTGTGTCATGATTCTCATAAAATAGTTGTAGTATTGGTTTAAAATTGATATTTGCTCATTATGAGCCTATTTCCAAAGTGCTCTTTCCAGATTTTAACATTACTGACATAACAAGACTTTTCTGTGAGGCAGGTATTTCTTGGTTAAGCAATATTTTGTAATATAATAGAAGTAATAATATACTTAATCTACTCACCCGTTTTGTATAACTTCATTGGAGTTCCATCTAGGTTTGAATATTTTCTCATTTTCTAATTTTCTCTGGTGTTATTGTAACCATAACTTTCTTTATCTCCTCTCAGGACAATCTTGGGATCTTTACCCCTTCTAGAAACATTTCCACCCCTTCCACATTCTCAGATATTTCTTTCTCCTCCTTATGCAACTCAGTATAGTATTTTTGAAAACATTCCAGAATCTGACCTAGGTCTTCAACCAGTTTTCCTGCACTAGAATCCATCAGTTTATGTGCTCACAATTCTACCTTTGCCTGTTTTAATCTCGCAACTAAAATACTTTGAGCCTCGGATGAATTACTCAAAAACACATTTTAAATTGTCTGAGCCTTGAATATCCTCTCCCATTCTAACATTGCTTCAGTTGGTATCTGCCCTCATTTTATTTCCCCTTCTGCCCTATCTATCCCATTCTTAACCACTCTTGCTGGTCCTGTTTCCACTCCTGCTATACCACGTTAGCTATTCTCTCATATGTTTCTTCCTACATGAATATTTCTTCATTGTATCCTCCCAGTCTATCTCCGACTGCTTCCAGCTCACAATATTCTCTTCAACATTTCTTGCCTGGCTGGTTTCTTTTAACAATTTCCTCCACCACTCTCTAAATTTGGGAGAAGTATTATAATGTGTGGGAACCTCCACTGCTTTATTCTTTCCTTTATATTCATCTTGAGATCTAGTATCATGGGTCTGTGATCTGATAATGCTATAGGTAAGAATTCTTGGTTGATAACTACATATTTACCCTATTGGTTGCTAACTGCATATTCAGCCTAGCAAGAAATACAGATTCTATCAATTCTAGAGAATCTTTTATATGTTTTTGAGTAACAGAAAACATAATTTTAGTTTAACCTCCCATTTCACATATGTCCTCTAGTCCCAATAATTCTGTCAGCCTCCTAAAATATCAACTTTCGATGTCCATCCTGTATGTCCTCAGTGCTTGTGACCAAATTAAAATTCCCATCCATAACCAAATTCCTTCCTTAAATTTTATGACTCTTTATGTAGCTCCCTTAATTCTGCTGTTGACAGCTCTGGTGGTCTATATATTTTCTTGTGGCCATCATAATCTTCTCTCTAGTATTAATTTGGTGGCTTCATACCTTCTTTCTCAAACATCTGCCAGTCTTACTATCTCCTGATATTTTGAACCAGCCCTTACCAACAGCACCATCCCTCTTTTCCTATGCTGCTGCTCTTTGACTGAACCTATTACAATGTAACCATATTTCCCTAATGTTTTATGTTCTTCACAACCCATATGCATTTCCAGCAAATATAATATTTGAGGGGATGAAATTTACAAAGTTATCTAAACACTTTGTCTTCACAGGATTTCCTAAAGCATTTAAATTCCTCAATAGTGCACAGATCATATCTATCTCTGGTAATTATATCTTTTAATGCCATGATACTGTCTTCCCAAGCTCTTTGTCCTCTTATCAACTTATCCTTAGCCTTAAAAAAACATATTTTTCTTTTGTATTCTAGTTGATACACTTTATGTGCTAGCTAAACATAAAACTGCGACTAACAAGCAAAAAAAAAAAATTGCACATTAGTACTTTAATTTCACTTTCTAGAATTTTTACATTTTAGATTCTTCCAATGTGTTCTGATCCAGGGTTCATGTCAGATTTATCATCACAGGAAACTTCTGTGGTGCACATTTGTCCATTTATCATTCTTATTTAAAATCTGTAATGCAAACTGTCCCAGCAAGGGCCAAGTTCTCTTACATTGTTTATTGCATTAACACAATTGTGATGACCCACCAATGGACCAGTAATCAAGGAGCTGAGTGACCAAGCCAAGGTCTCCAGCACTCTCTCTGTCCAACCAGTGCCTTGTGTTCCTGTCCAAGTAGCTCATACACACATTCTTTGAGGTTTGATTTATGCACAAACACAGACACACACACACACACACACACACACACACACACACACACACACACACACACACACACACACACACACACACACACACACACACACACACACACACACACACACCTTCCCCTGGAAAGGCTGTCACAGGTTTACTAGCTATGCTCCTTTCTGCCCACACTATAAGGTAGTTTCTACTGCCATCAGTTACTCCTTATCAGCTACTTTAAGGCCCTTAACAAAGGGTGTCCAATCTTACTGTGTAATGCTAATATTAATACAAATGGTAGTTTGACTAAAAGCAAGGCTATTAGGCTCGCACAGTGTCACCAAATAAATAGGCAAGTACTCTCAAAAATTAAATATCTGTACACAGATTAGCCACAATGAAAGTTTTAAATATATTTAATAATAAATAAAAGAACAAGACAATACTGAGTATATATTCACAGTGACATTAGAGTTCAAAACCACAGGAAACATTTAAAACCACATTGCAGGACAGTCTCAAATAAAGAAAAATATCTAAACTAAGCTTTGCTATATTCCTGACTGTATCTAAGAGAATTATACCATAACCTAAGCACTTATTAGTAGAGCAAGGCAGATGTGGTGAATTAATCTTCTGGTTGTTGTCAGGTCCAAGACAGAATACAGAATGCTCTGTCTCACTAAGAGACTTCTCAAATTAATATCTGATATATTACTGCTGGGATAGCCTGCAGAATGCTATCACTTCTTGTCATCTGATTCTAGTTCTCAAGCAAAACCCTCACTGCTGGAAGCTGGCAGTATTTAGCATCTACCTGTGAAAATACATTGACCTCAGATCTTTGGCATATGCTGGAAGTCATAAAACAATTGCATTCCTTTTCAAGCCTAGTAATTAATTCACCCTAAAGGCAATACAGAAAGCTTCTCAGCACAGACTCTGTGTCTCTAGCTGCACTGAAAACTGAAAGATACAATCTTTTATTGTGTAGCCTATAAAGTAATTTAATTTCAGCCATTTTCCTAAAATTTGCTGGACTGAAGTTAACCTCGGGTATTCCAGTTTCCACTGTTAAAATATATACATTTAGACAGTTACAATAGTGCAAGTACATTTCTATTTTCTTTCAGTAGGGCACACTGTGGATACATTTCAAACACAAACACTTTATAAAATACCTTTACACAGGCATCTTATATAAATCATTTCAATATTCACAAATAACCTATAATTATTTACAAAATTCCAGCTAGTTGTGCTGACAGCATCTACTTCACAACAATATCAGATATCTTAAATGCATTGCATAACTAGCAGGTTAACTGTCCCTTGACTACAACTACAGTAATAAATCACTTAACAAATCTAATATTGTCCCTACATAATTCAGAATATCCATTGAGCCTTTTGTTTGAATAAGGGAAGGTGTATTGCTTCTTTCCTTCCTGTGACAGCTTCATCCATATCCTCCATTGTTACTTCCCCAGTTTGTTTCTCTGCTGCTGGCTGCCATTCCCTGGTTATCCACAGTCCTTCTTCTGGATCCATACATTTCTTAGTTCTTTGTGGAAAGTGCACCTTAAAGTATGTAGGGTAAACTATTTTAAAACAGATGTTTCCTTCTACATTTTTGCATCACAGGAATGAATGAATTGACTTTTTTTGCATGTCTCAGCTCAAAGGTCTTGATCCACAAATACCTTTGACGTGTCTTAAAAACATTTTATTCCTAGCCAACAGATTTGTGCAAACAAAGTTCCTTCAGTTTCAAAATGCACTTTCACTTGCTGTAGCTTCTAAGCATTCAGGGCACGACCTAATGCAAGCAGCTTATATGCTATCTTAAGTATAATCTCAGAGTATAGAATAGAAGCCCAAAAACTGAATAACTTGGACACCACTGCTACCATGTTCCTTCCATCTGTATTTTCCAGTAATCTCACTAACTAAATTCTTTCATCAAGCATAATCTTCTAAATCAATTAGTCTCTGCTCCAGCATTTCAGTTTTCACCTGATTGTCCACTGTATATATCTGATTTGTGTTCAGCTCCTTTTGCATCTCCTGGATAGAATCAGACTGTGTTGACAGGGCCTGCTTAACTTCCACAATTCTATTGCTAGTCCACTTCATGAACTCATCAAGTTTTGAGTTTATGGTGTTCAGTTCGGCCATTATCAAATTGATGGAGGCAGCGTCCATAGATCCCACCCCATCAGTTCTCTTCTCTGCACCGGCATTACTGTTTTCTTTTTTTCATGTTGAACTTTCTCACTTACAGTCTTTTACTGATACTGGTCAGCTCCTTCCCAACAGTTTAACATTTTTTTCTTTGTTACGACTGACATTTGGCATCCCAGTTTCAGATTTTTATAAATTGAGATTCCTCTATAGTGTTCTCTTTCCTTGTAACTGCTATTGATAAATTATTTTCCAACATAAGAACTGTCAGATATTTTAAGAGTTTGATCAAACAATAAGTGCCATAGTAGAGTTCAAGTTGTAAGTCTAAAGCATTTTTCTGATTTTGAGTCTGATAATTTATTAAGGTCAATGCCAGGGTATTTACCATTCCAAATATTTTGAGGCTGTTTGCTCCCATTGCTTATTGACCATCAGCTCCCTCCCAGCCAGTCAGCCCAGCCAATCATCCCATTCATTCATCTTCAACAGAATGTGAGTTGACAGGGAGGGTCAGTCATTTAAACAGCTATCAGGGTGGTTCACATTTTCCTATTTTCTCCCCATCCCTAACATGGACACGCTCAGCTGGGCACCAAGGAGAAGCATACAGTGGGCTGTCAATGGAGGATATCTCTTTACTTTTGGAAAGATCATTTCCCCCAGGTTGTTCTGTCCCTCCACTCAGAGCATAAGCAGTTGACTCTCTGGTCTCCATTAGGGAGATCTCACCATCCACTGTGCACTTGAATGCATGTAAACCCCTCTTACCCCCCCCCCCCCCCAGGAAAGACAAGTGAGCATCCTGCTTTGTTCCTCTAGTGTCAAGGCTGCTACTTAAACTCTGGTCACATAGGTTGTAGTAAGGGCTCTATTATTTTGTTCCACAAACCCAGGCACATGAAAACTTTATTACAGATTACAGAAACAGAATGACTTCAGAAATATGTTAATTTTCAAAACTCTGGCCAAGAGATTAATTAGAAGTTTATCCCAACTCTCTAGATCTGATTTGACCATATTTAGAGACTTATCAGGCTTATAGAAAAAGGTAATCAAATCAGGTTTGTATTTAATTTTGAAGTATTTGAATCTGTTGAGAGAAAGATTTCAGAAGATAATGAGTATGTGAAAGCGATATTTTGCTGTATAATTGGAATAGAACTGGTTTGTCTAAGTTTAATTTATAATTAACATCTGCAGCTGTAGCCATCGACAATACCTATCAAATGCTTAAGGGACTTTTGATGATTTCTTAAGATAAATCAATATATCATCCACAAAAGAAGCACACTTATCACACTACTTGGCAAATTAAATGCCACTGATAAGAGGAAGTTGGACAACTCCTTGAAAAGAGAATATCAGGGAGGGGGTAAAAGGGAAGACAGAAGGGGAAACCCTGCCTCATGCCTGAATTAACTTTGATTGTGGAAAATATAAGAACCGTAATAGTGAGACAAGTGGATGCTGAATTATGTAATGTCTTAATCAGAAAATAAAAGTGTGATATCAAATTATATTTATGTAAAAATTTCAGTAAATAAGGGGTATGTACCCTATCAGGTCTATATCACATTGTCGGACACACTAAATGTTGAACATCTCTTTCGTTGAACCCTGTTTGTTGAATCTTCATCTGTCAAACGATCGTTTCAGCAAACTTTTTCCCATGGTAAGTAACAAGTTGGTGAACCTACTGAACACAACAAAAACAGCATTATTTAAAACCCACCCTTGTGGGGGCTCCCCACCCCCCCAACTAAATATGCCAACTCTGAGATAGCACTACAGTTGGGAAGAGGGAAATTTCCCAATAATGGCCCACTGATTATTTACCATGGGAAAAAGTTCACTGAAATGATTGTTCGACAGATGAAGACTTCGACAAACAGGGTTCGACAAAGAGGTTTTTGACATTTAGTGTGTTCAACAATATGATATAGATCCACCCTATCTAATGCTTTAATTGCATTAAAAGTGAGTATGGCTTCCTGGTCATACTCTAATTTATTATGATAGAAAATTAATTTCAACATAAGGTTATTGTTTTGGGTATGACATGCCTCAATGAAAGTGGACTGAAATTTTGAAATGACACGGTGTGCCACAGAACCTTATTGTCTACCTACGTTCTTTGCTATTATCTGCATATTTACATCTATCTGTAAAATATATTTGTAATTCTTTATTATGATAATATCAGGGTTATGTTCTAATATGAAAATTATCATTGACTGCTGGAGATAAAGATATTTGATCCTAAAAGAGTGTATGTAATTATACAGCCTGACTAACACTGGAGATAGCAACATTTTGAATGTTTTTATAGATAGTAGGAATAAAATCATCTAGTCCACTGGCCTTAGCCAGATTTAGGTTGTTATTCATAGTCATTACACAAATTCATAAAGGCTATCAGTGCTGTCTGCACATTTACATAGCAAAGGCCTGAGTCATAGTGGCAATTTATACTAACATGCAATGTCCGTGAATAGGCATAAGCATATGAGTTTGGAATGTAACGCAAATGAGAAATGATGAAAAATGGCATATGGTAATGAGTTCTTCTCCTGCCTATTTGTGATTCATAACCAACAGTAACTGAAAGAAAAAAAGGCCACTAATCAAGATAAAACTGCAAAACAAAACATGTTTCTCAAATTGGCATGTCCTTATCTGGCACAGTAGCTCATGTTACCTCCTCTTCCTGCATGGTAGGATGCCCAGTGGTTATCTTTTTGGTAAGAGGAAAATTATTTCTTTTTCTTTTTTTTCTTTTATTTAAGTAGTTATTCAAGGTGAAATGTATTGCTGAATACTAAAACACTTTTTTATTGTTTTGCCTCCACCCTTTTTTTTCATTCAGGTGAAGCTGGATATCTACCTGAGACATGGCTCATAACACTAGTGAGAAATCCAAGTGGAGCTGCTGAAGACAATTACAATACAGTCATGCCCAAGATGCACAGTATCATTGAGAGGATCTTTGACTTCTTGAAGAGTAGATTTAGGTGCTTGAATGAGTCTGGAGTTGCTCTTCAGTATGACCCAGCTACTGTATGCAAGATGTTTATTGCATGTTGTATTTTGCATAATGTGATCATGCACTGATCTGCTGGTGAAGTGACCCATGGTGTCTCTGGAGCTCCCAGTTCCACTCCAAATATAAGTAATAATGACCAGCCAGCAGCAGTAGTATGGGACTGCATGTGGCAAACTCATGTTTTGCATACAGCTGCACAAATAAAGAGGCAATGTCTTGTCTAGAACTATGAACTATGACATTCAGGTTTGTTATATTGTAAAAAGCACATAGAGTATAACTGAGCATGCAGTGATATCTGTGGGCTATATTGTGCAGGGCATCTATTGTCACTGTTCATCAGAAATTTCCTCTCATCTTTAAATATTTTCTTTATCTTATTTCAGAGCAAGTACTCATATTATTGTTTGTAAATGTCATGCCTGAGCACTCACTGACTCCTGTTCATTGATGTCATAAGGCATAATATAAGAAATAATCACATTTTTAACTGTTTTGCACAATACATTCTGATGAGGTTGTGTAGCTAATTATGCACATACTGAATTTCCTGAAGTGGTACATTTAATAATAGGTGTTATTTCAGTATTTAACATTAGTTCAGGAATGTTGATATACAAAAAAAAGTTCAGGAATGTTGAGCCACAGTACACTAAATAATTAAAAGAAAACATATATTACTTAGTGTCAGTTTTAACTATTAACATATTTCAACTGAGTTAATGTTCTTTGTTAAGGTACTGCACATCGGATTATTACATTTTTCATGTGTAATAGTATGTGTCCTACAAAACTATTATCATTTGTGCAGTGGTGAGGGTAAAGTAGTAGTGGTATTAGTTAATATGGCAGGATACTCATTTTAATCTTTAATTTTCTTACTAGTGATTCTCTAAATACCTGTTTATTACTAATTTTAAGTTTTAGGTAGTGCTAGCTGTAACATGGTAATGTATACAGTATTAATGGTGTTAATAACTGCATTCTTATGTTATGACATACAGCTTTCTTTCCACATTTCCATGAGATTTAAGTAATGCCACTATAGAAGTGAAATGCATGCAGTTGAAAAATATCCTACGTGTGCATATCTTTTTTTAACTTTATTTAGTAACTTTTATCTCTTCAAATTAAATATTGGCATGCCTGTGTAAAGGTCAAACTGTAAGTAACAGAAATGTCACACTTGAATCACAGTAGGTCAAGGTCAAAGCTGTCATAAACACATCTCCTAAACGTAGGCATGCTGATGGTGCAAGTGATTTTTGAAGAGGAGCTACCATGAGAAATACAAGGTGAGTTGGTGGGATTTTGTGCCATATTTGATGCAGGTGATCCTGCAGACACTGATCTGACAATGGTGCAGGACTGGGGCCGGCACCTCAAATGTGAGGTTCTGCTAAGTGTAGGTGAATGTTGATATGGCCTGCATGAAATCTGTTGTGCTTGTCCCCCCTACTAATTATAGTCCCTCCTTGAGAAGCACATGTAGTCTCATGTATGTATGTACTATAGTGCTACATACTTATCGTGTATGCCACGGAGCTTATGTGATCTCCTCTCACTTGTTCTTACAGTACCTTGTTCAAGACTGACTCCTACTTGAGAATGGTAAGTACTAACTAGTGTAAAAATGAAGGCAGATGCAGATGCTTGGTGTACCACTATACTACACCTCAGTGTGATCATGGCATTATCCCTATTCTATGCCATTTCCATGTAGTGCTGGAAATCCTCTGTTACATCATGGAGGACTCTGATCATTTCTAGCTGCCTCTCTGAGGCAGTGCTCTGAGCCCTAACAATGTCATAGCACATTTACTGATGGTCAGCCAGTGCTTTATGAGTTTTCCTGGGGTAGCTGTGAAAAATTCCTGTGCCTACCACCCCTTTATAAAGATGTCACTGTTGACACTGTTACCTTTTCATCTAGGTGTGGAGATACTGGTGTAGAGATGCAGGGGTTTTCTCCCTGTACAAGATGGAATGTTAGCATGTGCTTGACTTTATGATGCACTGTCTCTTTCTGCATTGTTACTAACATGTCGTGGAACTTTAGATCCTGCCATTAAACTTGGGAACTGCATGTCACTTTCCTCAGGCTGTCACATAAATATAACTATGTTATCATCATCATTACCATCAGCAGCCATTCTACTGCTGATATCCTCCAAATTTATTGGTATAGCAGAACTGTTTGTTTCTTCTGCTGATCCTGTAAAAAAATTAATTGAATACATTATTTATAAAGAAGTAACATACACTACTGTATTCAGAGTACAGAGGTGCACCTCTGCACCTCTGTATTCAGAGTACAGAGGTGCAGAGGACACTTGCCATGCACACTACCTTCATTGACATAATGTGCAGAAGTGGTGGGTTCACCTATTAATAGTAAGTGTCATTTGTTACATGTAATAATTCCATGTCAGCATTTAATTCTCTATATAAATATATGTTACTGCTTTTAAAAGAATCTTCCTGGGCAGATGTGTATTCCTGCTGCAGATGTTGATAATAGCTAGTGTCCACACCACCTCTGATGATTCCACTCCCATCATTTTCTGTGTCACAGTCATCCCAATGAATGGAGAGGATGTATTTCTCACTCACCTGGTGTTAAAGGGATAAGTGTAGAAGGTTCCCCAGTACTGGTAATGGCAATTGCATTCCTCCTCACCTTGGCTCTGACATCTTTCCATATTATTTGTCCTTTTCCTGTATTGTGTTAATGTTCAGTTTCTTCCACCAAAAGCATTAATATCCACAACCATTTGATTCCAGGCCTTGTCCACTATATACATTTGTGCCCTCTTTTTCCCAAACGATGTTTGCTGTATGTCCTAAGGGCTGTCATGAGTATGCGGTTCTCCTCATGGCTAAAATTATCCTTTCTTTGCCTTGACTTCTAGTTTTACATCATTCCTGCACCTAAAACAATACGCCAGTGAAATACAAAAAAAAGTTCAGGAATGTTGAGCCACAGTACACTAAATAAATGCAAGTACTCTCAAAGGTTAAATATTTCTAAAAGACTAGCCACAATGAAAGGTTTAGATATATTTAATAATAAATAATAAAAAACATGAAAATACTGAATTTCTATTGGCAATAAGAACCAGAGTTTCAATCACAGGAAATATAATAAGCAGCACAAATTTAAAGACTCAGATAGATACAGAAAAAACAACAACATTTAACTAATCTGACTATATTTTCTAACTGACTAAAGAATTACTGTTTCCTAGTTACCTACTAAAGAAAGGCAAGACGAAGGTGGATGAGTGTCCAGTCAAGCCCAAAAACAAAGTGCACACTTCACATCTCTCACTAGTATTCAAATACAATTTCAGTGCTGGCTAAAGGATGACATCACATCAGGTCACCTGCCTCTGTGGTTCTCACACTACCCCCTCATTAGAAAAAGAGCCAGGATTTGGCACTGATGTGTCACAATACACACATAGATCTTTAACTAAAGTTTATTACAGCATCTGGAAACTGTAAATCAATTCCAACACTTCCACTCTTCCTGCAGAAATTAACAAGCTGTTCTCTGGCACCCCAGGGTAGCAATTAGTTCACCACTAAGGACAATTGAGCAGGATCCCAGCCCAGACTTTTGACAGACATTATGTATCTGGCTGCATACAGACCTGTGATATAAAAATCTTTATGGCCTAAACCAAGTCATTTAATTTCAGGATATTTTTCTTAAGGTTAGCTGGGCTGAGCTTAACCGCTTCCCTTCCAGTATTCCCTGTTAAAATATATACATTTAATCAGTTGCAACAATGCAGTCTGGCATACATGTGTATATCTTTTTTGTCCAGCAGGACCCACTGTTGATACATTTTTAACACAAGCAACTTTACAAACACATTTTTAACACAAGCATCTGTACAAATCAGTTTGATATTCAAATGACATATAATTCTTTACAAGACTCCAGCTAGCTATGCTGACTGATAGAGATTGTATAAATTAAAATGCTTTCCCCAAAATTATACTGTGTGCAGTAAAAGAAAATATGACTTGCTTTGTAAGAACAGTTAAGTTCTTGTAAATGTTCAGTTTAGATATTAATAACATATAGCTGTGGGCTTACTGTAAATGGCATCCTCTTATACAAAAAAGGAAGTTGACTTTCTGTGAGCTTTCAGATGCTGAAATAAATGAAATAAAATACAGACACTTCAAGTGACGTACAGATGACATGGAGAGACTTTTTGTGAAGTCTTCAGATACAGTAAGGAAGAAAATAACCAAAGGACATATTTGCCATTTCAACAGAAACTGTCCAGGCTGGAAATAACCCATGGACTTTTACATGACACAGACAGAAACCAGAAGAACAAGTCACAAGGACATTAAAAATAACATTGGTTGAAAAGAGTATATAAACTGGACAGTATGTTACACTCTTTAGTGACATATTTGGACTGAATGTGCATCAGTCTTTACTTTGTGTCTATCCATGTTATAATAGAATTGAAATAACTCTGACAGTATTAACTGTTTGTCAAGAATTTTGTACTAACAAATAAATATTAACGGATACAGTAGTACAGTGTCAGCCTAGCTCTCTGCTAATAATATTTTTCACTGGAGTATGTTACACATGTACTGTCCTACTCCCCCTGGCACAGATGTCATTATCTCACATTCTCACACAAGAAACAGAAGTGCATGTATATAAATAGGTTATTTGGGCAGGAATTTGGAATATGAGTCACAAGTGAAATGTGTATGTAGGAAGTATAATATTAGAGTAAAATGAGGTGTGTGGAAATATTGAATAGGGTAGAAGAGTGAAGCAAAGCTGAGCAAAGCAGGCTTCTTATCCTACGGTCATTTTATAACTGAAAGTAAGCAGTTTATAGCCAGAACACAGCAATTAACAAAGAGAAGCAAGTTAACATAATTCTTTATAACACTTCCCCTTTATTCTATATATACTATCTTCCATAATATTTTTAATTTCAGTTTCAAATCTCTTTTGTATTATTTTCATACAGATCTGATAATCAGAAGTATTCAATACTATTGGTCTCCATTTTTTAATTGTCTTCTATCTTCCTTCTTCCATATGATTTTAAGTATTCTACTACATGATTATTTATATATAAAACATTTAAAAATATTTTTGTCAGTTCCTTAAATTTTAATGCATTTCATTCCCTAGTCCATCTGATGGTCCTGCAGCCAGATCTATATTTACTTGTCTTAATACTTTATCTAGCTCATTTAAAGAAACCTCCTTTTTCAACTCTTTATTCTCTTTTTCTGTTAACTTTTTTTGCTTTCCATGTTTTTTTTCACTAACTTCTTTTTTCTTTAGACATGTCTTGTACATATTGCACTACACTATTTTCCTGAGTTCTTTCATTTTAGATTTTTTATTTCTGTCATTACACTACAATCTTCCTTTACTACTCTGCTTAAGTAACACTGCACTTCTCATTTTCCTTGTAAAAATATCTTTGCTTATGTAACAATTCTTATATTTTTCTTGATTTTTTATACAATTCTTTTTCTTTGTCAAAGTACTTTCTGTCATTATGTTCTAAATCTTCCAATGCATCATTTGTTCTTTTATATTTTTCTTTCTCGACTTTTCTCATATCATATTGCCTCTGTAAAAAGCATTTTTATATTTTTCCTTAAATACCATCCAACATTTAGATCATGTTTTATAAAATGTTCTTATAGTAAGTAATATGATCTTTTTATAACTGCATTACTAATCTCTTTACTTCTTCATTATATGCTTTCTTGTTTATCCTTTTTATTCCTTTGCTATTTTTAGATATTCCTCGTTTTCCTTTATCTCTAGCCATAATGATCAGAAAGTAATGCTTTAACTCCCTCACCTTCTCCTATAACTTAACCTTTTGATAGTATAAAATAATCTATTTCAGTTCTATACATATCTCTTTTGTAAGTCCATTATTTTGTTTGTCCAAAAGTTTTAACTAACCACATCTTATAACTTCTAAATTTTTTCTAATATTATTTCCTTTCTTGTTATGCTTGCCTCTTCAATCACAATTAAAGTTTCCTGCTGTTATAATATTCATATTTATCACTACATAGTCTAAAATCTGATGAAATAAGCTTTCCCTTTCTTTACAATGAATATAAGCATATAATATAAGCATATAATGTTATATAAAAGTTGTCATACCTGGGGGTGGTAATAGAGATAAGCTTCCACAATATATTAAATGCACCCATGACATGTGTCTCTAATAGCTTCTGATAACCCAAGTCCAGCTTCTGGCCATCATGTGTGGCTCAGTCTCTAAGTCTAGCAAAACCATTTTACTGACAGCAGAATGGACAAAGTCAGGTGACTGGTGCCTTAAAACCATTTGCTTCTGGCAGGTGAGGCTTGTCAACCTGGGAAGCAACCCACCCAGGAGAAGACAAACTCTGAATTAAAATCCCCGCTGCCTTGTGGCAATACCTAGTCATGCTGAAGGGTTTGGGAGTAAACCCCGAGGAAAAATCTGGAGATGGAGCCCCTAAGGCAGTTTGAGGCTGTACTCAACCTCAGTCTGGTGGCTTCTGCAATGACAAGTTGTACTGGCCTTTCCTTTCTCCTTGGATTACATCAGTAGCATGGGGGGGGGGGACCTGCAGCTGTACATCAGCTGTTTACTCAAATTGACCTGCCAGGCATACTGCCTGGAGAGTGAACTCCAGCTTCACTTTGTGAGTGATGACACAACACAGGAAGTAGCAGTTACTGGTAATAAGCCAATGCATTCAATTGGCATAGAGTGAGGTACCAAGGGCTGCTTCCAACAGTGAAAGAGATCCTTTGATTTCATCGGGCAGCTACTGCCTGTTGAAAGATTGACAGCTCCCAGCCAAATATGTGCTGCCCCACCATGGTCCACTTGCTCCACTGGGTGTATGGGGCTTAGGAACCTCCAAGTGGATCATTAACCATACATCTGGAAAAACAAAAATGCAACAAAATAAACCAACCTTTAGGCTAGGCACATGGAATGTAAGAACGATGACTCCAGGCCTTACAGCAGATCACTAATGCTCAGAAGAGAGCAGTCATTAACAGTGGGTTGAGCAGACTGTAGTTGGACATTGTGGCTCTCCAGGAAACAAGGCTGCTGTCCATTGGTTGTCTCCAGGAGAAAGACTTTACTTTTATCTGGATGGGAAACATCTAGAAGAGAATAGGGAACATGGTGTTGGTTTCACAATCAGAAAAAAACTCATTGGCTCAGTCATACCATCAAGTATGGAAAATGAGAAACTGCTGAAAATTCTGCTACAAACACCAGTGGCTATGGTCAGTGTCTTCAGCATCTATCCTCCTACTTTACCTTCTACCCAGGAAGTCAAGGACAAATTCTATGATGAGCTTAGTGCTGCCATCAGTGAGTTCCTTCCCATGAACCATTATTCATTGTTGGTGATTCTAATACCAGAGTTGACAATAACCATCACAGCTGGCCATCTTGTCTGGGACATTTTGGAACAGGAAAAGATGAATGAAAACAGACAGCATCTCCTTGAACTTTGTTCACAATATGACCTCTGCATAACCAACACCTTCATCAATGTCAAGCCCCAGTACAAAGTTTTATGGTGGCACCCAAGATCAAAACATTGGCACCAACTTGACCTTGTCCTCACTCAATGCAGCACTTTAGGCAGCATCAGAGTAACATGTAGTTACCACAGTGCAAACTATGATACCGACCTCTTGTTCATGTGTAGTAAGGTGAACATCCAGATGGAAAGGTTATTTTGCTCTAAAAAGGAAGGAAGGCCACACATTGACATAGGCAAGATGCATAACCTTCAAAAGTACACAAGTTTTTTCAAGCACTTGAAGAACCTTTGCCCTGCCTGGATGACACTGACACCAACAAGAGATGGGAAAAACTATGGGATGATATTTATCAACTTTGATTGATATTATTGATAATAACCACTGATTGAGAAGAAGAGACAGGCACTATTTATCTCCCAAGCCCATGCTTACACTTATCAAGGGTATCAGAACTTGTCAGTGATTTGCGATGTATGGCAAGGCTTAAAAAGGCCCTTGTGGTTGTTAGCCTAGTAAACACCTATGAACATATAAGTGTGCTGATTGATTTGAAGCCCACATGGAAATGATGTTTCCCTGTTTAATGCTTTTATCACATAAAGGCTTACAGTCTTTCTTTTTTCATTCTCCAAGAAAATTTTCCATTTAAAAGCAATCTCAGATATAACGTCACAAAATGTTTCTTTGTTAATAAGAATAGATTCTCTTACTTCATATGCTTTTAAACCCAAAGGAGATAATAAATTGTCCCACACTTCATACCTGTCACCTTCTTTGTATTTTTTACTTTGAGTCCTATGTACTTCTGTTTTTCATTTTCTTCTGCCTTCTTTTCTGCTACTTCCCTTTGGCCTTCTTTTACTTTCTCTGCATATGTTTACTTTTCCATCTCACCAATATTCTTCAGGATTGTTGCTGCACCTTCCTCTAGTATTTTTTTCCATAATGTCCCCCAGGAAATGTCTCCTTCATCTTCTGGCTCATTCTACATCACCATTTCTTTAAGTAAATCATCCCACAACCCTCCCAATTGGAGTTTGTAATTATACATCTATCATTTCCTGACTCATCTCCATCAAACAGATTTCTTTGAAACATCTCCTCAGAATTCTGCACACATTCTCTAGTCTAAATATTTGCTTTCTCCTCCATTTTTTGCACCGCACCATTATCTCCTTCTCTCTCCATCTGCCTCTCTGTTTCTCTGGGCCACCTCTACACCCCAGAATGGAAACTGGAAGTGTTCCTGTAAAATGCATTCCACTCACAACAATGAAGAGTAGGGTTTCTTTATTAAACACCATATCATATTTACAATATTTGCATATTATACATTATTTACAATTATATACATTTTTTAAACATTTTCACTTTTCTATCTACTTGCATTTTCAAGATATTTCAACACATAAAAGATGTGCAAGATGGTTAAGTGAAGTGAAGCAAAAATAGAACAGCAAATAATATTAAAAAAGAAGAAAGATTGTTCTAAATATTTTTTTCTTTTTTAATATTATATTTTAATAGTAGCTGATTAGAGAGGAATGTTGCACTTATTAATAAAGAATGTTTTAGTTTAATTGATGTCCTTGTGTGATAGGATAGGTTGTGTCACGTCTTGTTTAAAATACTTAAAAAGATGATTGTTTTTTAATTTTTTTGTAACACTGAGGAAGGACCTGATGTCTGAAAGCTTTGTTCTTTTATTATTTTTTGATTAAACAGTTCTGCATTGTGAAGTGTGCTTTGCTGTGTTTTTGCTGTTCTGTTTTAAAGATATTCTAATCTTTTTTTATAATTTCCATTTTTTAGCTCCGCTCACCCTTTTTACCACAACCAAAATCATATTTTCTTCAATTTTTCTGACAATATCCATTTTCTATTTAATTTTATCTCATTTAATCTTTCATTCCATGTAGTCTGCATGATGTAAAACATCTTTTTATCAATTTTCTTAGAATCCTTCTGTCCTTTAGTACTGTAATGCTTATATTCTAACATATTCATTTATGTATTTTGTACTTTTAATACCTTCCACAATCTTATTATCACATACTTTTTCCCACAAATCCTTTATCCTTTTACAACTCAAGAGAACGTGTTTGCTAGTTTCAGTTTCACCACAATAATTAGTTACTCTTTCTTGCATTTTTTATTTGGCATGTTTACTTTCACTGGTAACTTCTTTATTGTTAATCTCCACAAAAAAAAATTATATTCATAAAACTTTTTACATCACCCAAATCTTGTTTTATGGCTTTTCTTTTTTATTTTCTACTTGTTTCAATGGATAGATGCAACAATATTTATTCATTCTATTTAAATGCCATTCTTTCCTATTTTCTCTACATTATTTGCATTTATGTTCCATAACCAAATTTTGTTTTGATATTCTTTCATTTCCTCATTCAAATACCCTTTCCATCTTTTCCATGTACACACCCTTTCACATATTTCCTTATATTTTTTCTTTCAATAATACACTTGTCAAAGATCTATCACCTTCTTTTAACCATGCCAGCACTTTACATAAATGTAATGATGCATGAACAATTGGATAAATTAAACCTAACCTTCCTTCCTCTTCTTTGACATATAGCACCCCTTTTCTCACTGTGTTTAACCTTGATACCGAAATAAATGAGAACACAATTGACACTAATTGTTTTTTATATTTTGTCGGCACCATAAACATAGCTGCAAAATATGCAATTTTTTCCAGTAAGATGGACTTGATTAAATCCTTTAAAACAAATGTATATTCCTTACTTTTTGTATAATAGTCTCCCATTGCTGCATTCTATGCAAGTCAATTCCATATTTTATCCCTGTTATCTCTATTACTTCTTTATTAAACAGAATACCTCCTATTTTATCTATTGTTCCAATACCGTTACTTTTATCCTTATTTATGTACATACCAATAACCTTTAAATATTAAGTTGCTTAATCTCTTCTTCCATCCATTCTTTATTCTTAGCCATTAACACTATATTATCTGCATAAGCAAACACCACTAGTAATTGAATTACTTCTCTCGACCTGTATTCTGCTACTTTTAAGGCTCTAGTTATCTTATTAACCAAGGCATTCATAATCAACATGAATAAAATACTACTTGCTGGACATCTATGCCTTATACCACTTCTTATAGTTATTTCTTTACTTAACCATTCATTCTACACTATTTTCACTTTATTATTCTCATTCACCAAAACAAATATTTTTATTGTTTTATCACTTATATTAAAGTCTTTCAATATATCCCATAATGTTTCATAGGTTCATAGGTTCATAGGTTCATACTAGGCTATCTGCCCGAGGGCATTTACAAGCCTAGTCCATAGTTTTGTGGCTTACGCCACCCCTTTAGTATGGGGAACTATACCCATTATTTTGCTGTGCCTCTGTTGAGCAGTGACACTGAGGTAATCCCTGGGGTATATCTGCGATCTCCCATCCATTGGTCAAGATTTCTCTTGAACAAGGCCAGCGAGGTGCTCTGCCTCACATATACCGGGATTTTATTCCACAGCATAGGGAGTCTTTGGGTGATGAATCTATCCCTCCAGCACGTCCTATAAATAGCCGTGTTGAGGTTTAAGTCTCCCGCCCTTGTGGCTCTGACGGATCTAGATTTTTGAGGTGAAGCATATTCATCAAATCTGGGTTTGACATGGCCTTGTATGTTAGGCAAAGGTCACCTCTGAGCAAGCGGTGGCGACTGAATAGAGCTGGAGTTCTTTCAGTCGGGCAGCATAGGACAGATGTTTGAGACCCTTTATCCTTTTGGTGAGGAACTTTTGTGGCCTCTCCAGCTGCTGCAAGTGTCGGGTCAGATACATTCGAATGGGGCATTGTACTCAATCATTGGTCTGATGAGTGATGAGTATAGGGAGACTATGACCTCCCTTGATCTAGATGAGAATCCTTCATGATAAGGTGGGCAATGTAGAAGGTCTTCCTAACTACTTTAGCTACATGGGTGTCGAATGACAGACTACTATCAACCTGGGTCACCAGGTCCCTGATAACTTCTTCTGTACTCAGTGGATTGCCACCTATTTGGTAGCTAGGGGTAACCTTGTTTTTCCCGAAGGGTATGACTATGCATTTTTTGGCATTTAACTTTAGACCATGGCTCTGGCACCAGTTATCCGTTTCTGTGAGACCCTTCTGAAGGATATCTGTGTCAGATGTGTTTTCTACTATGGCCCAGTTTGCAGTCATCTGCAAACTTTGTCAGCCATAACCCTCCTGTGTCTGCTTGTTAATTGTAAAAGTAGATGCCAAACAAGAGTGGGCCCAGGACTGAGCCCTGTGGTACACCACTTGTGACAGGCTTTGAGTCTGACATGGCGCCAGCAACTCTGACCCTGTGGGTTCTGTCACTCAGCCAGTTTGCAACCCATCTTGTGATGTATGGGTTAACATTTAAGCTGATGAGTTTTTCAATGATACCCGAGTGGGGTATTGTATCAAAGGCCTTCGCCAGATCGAGGTAGGCTGTATGGACTGCCTTTCCCTCATCAATGGCTTTGGTGACTGTTTCAAAAAGTCAACCAAGTTTAGAAGGCATGATCTGCCTTTGACAAAGCCAAACTGGGATGGATCCAAAGTCTGCAAATTCCCTATGTCTTTATTTATGAGGTCCATTATGATCCTCTCCATGGCTTTGCAGATAAGGCTTGTCAAGCTAATGGGCCGGTAATTTCCAGGGTCGGTGGAGGCACCGCCTTTGTGAAGTGGGACCACAGTTGCAGTGCGCCACTCCCTGGGTACGTATCCAGAGGTTAAGACTATGATTAAACAGCTGTCCTAGCTGTGGGTTTAATTCCTCGTTGAGTTTGTGGAGCACACAGCCGGGTACACCATCAGGTCCCATGGATGCTGTGTTTTTTGCTTTGGAGAGAGCAGTTCTCACTTGGGCGTTGGAGATGTTTGGGGGGCTGCAATCGCTTGGTATAGATATCTCTCCTTTTGGGGGAGGCGGGGGAGAAGTTTGCACTGAACCTGTCAGCCAGTATGTTGGCAATGTCTGTAGGATCAGTAATCTTCACATCATTTTGAACTAGTTCTGAGCATATCTGGGAGTTTCCTCCCAGGTTTCTAACATAGCTAAAGAAGGCCTTATGATTGTCTTTTGAGTCTTTAGCTATTTTTCTCTCAAAATTTGCTTTGGATGATTTTATGAGAGCTCTTAGTTTTTACTTATAGTGATCAAGTGTGTCTTACCTTTTAAGGATTTTGCTCTATCTTGTAGTAGCTTCCTCCTTTTGTTGTAGAGTTTGTTTATGGCTGGGGTCCACCAGAGTGGACGCTTGCCTTTGGTACAAAGAGTCTTTGTTTTGCTTGGGATTGCCTTATCCATGCAGTCCTGCAGGTGCTGGTAGAAGGCATTTGTAAGTGATTCAGCGGCTTGAGTACTGTTTTCCGTCGGCTCGGGGCCTAAAAGGAGACCACATTAGTCTTTAGAAGTGTGAAGTGGGCTTACGAGAATTTCTTTATTGTGGTTTTTTTTATTTCAGGTGGGGGTGGGATGAGGACCTCCAGCGAGATTAGTTTGTGATCTGATCTCACCAGTGAGGGGTATACTTCTGGTGTTGAACATTGTGCTCCCATGTTCGTGATGATGAGATCAAGTATGTTTTCTCCTCTTGTGGGGATGGTGACTAGTTGTTCCATGGCATTTGAGTTTATGAATTCCAGGAACTTTTGGGCTAGGGTGTTTGGGCTTGAGTAGTGTTCCCAGTCTATATTAGGGTAATTGAAGTCACCTAGTATGATGGTGTTTGGTGATACATTTATCCCCTCTAGTGTTTTCAGGAAGGCCATGTGAGGTTCCTGAGTTTGTGAGGGTGGCCTGTAACATGCTACAATTTGCAGAGCAGTCTTGCCTATGGTTAATTGCACCTGGATGGTCTCCGATGCATCGTGCGTTGCCACCAGTCTTGAGGTGTGGGTGTCTTTGATGAATATGGATACCCCCCCTCCTTTCTTGGTATTGTCTGGATTTTGGGGCCGGGACGCATGATAAGAGGTAAAACCTGATAGTGCTGGGGTGCTCTCAGGAGCCTTGAACCAGGTTTCTGTCACTGCACAGACATCGATGTTCTCCATATTGAGAAGGGCCTCGAGTGCGTGCATTTTGAGATTTAGACTTCTGGCATTGAGCAGCATTACCCTTAGTTTTTTTCCTTTTTTGTGTTCTAGGGTGGTAGGTTTAGAATTTGAGCCTTGCCTAAAAAAGGCACTATGGGGGTGGCAAGAGCCTTTGCCAATATCCGAATCCCAGGGTGACAGGTGCAAGCCGTCCCTTGAAGCAGCGTGGCTTGTCTAGCATGTCATCCCAGGCAGACAGACATTGGATCCCCTTTGAATGACACCAGAGTTTAAGCCAATTGTTAAAGCTGATCATCTTATCTCTGTATTGTGGCATCATTCTTGGTGAAGGTAGGATACTGCTCAAGGTCAGGGTCATACCTGCCTGGGCTACATAATCAGAGAGCTCCTCAATGTCTCTTTTCATGTAGTCCAAGGAGTGCGTCTCAGGTCGTTTACACCAGCGTGGACAATGACTGAGTCATATTTGTACCTGCTGTTGAGAGACCTGAGTGCTTGCGTTATGTGGCGGATTCTAGCGCCCGACAGGCAGCTTACTGTGACCTTCTCCTTACTCAGTCTGGTGAGCGGGACATCAGTGTGTCTGACTATGGAGTCACCAATGACTAGTGTGTCTGGCATTGTGTTTGGCCTTAAGGGCTGTGACTGTTTGACACTCTGACTGTGAGGTCTATGTGTTGCAGGTGTTGTGTTCTGAGGTGGTGGTTGTTTGGGTGTCTGCTTTGGTGGCCTCTGCTGTTTTGGTAGATTTTTGATCAGAGCCGCCGAGTATGTCTTTGTGTGTTTATGTGTATGATTTGAGGTTGTGATGGTACTATGTGAGACTGGGTCTATAGTGTGTGTGGTAACCTTCTCCTCCTGACTGGTCTTGCCAGTCCTATGTTGAGAGAGCTCAGCCTCCAGTTTGGCCGTATAGTTGCATCTCTTGCATGAAGCCTGTACTCAGTGATGTAAATATATTATATTACAAAAACAAATAAAATATATACATATAAAGCTCACAGATCATGGATACATAAATATATAGAGAAGATAAAGAAACTGGAAACCTATAGTATTAAATAACACAGATTATAAGGTATTTATGAAAATAATAGAGAAAAGATTAGAAAATAAAATAAATAAACTACTTGAAGACACCGTTTTTGGTAAAAAAGAGAATTGCCGATGATATCGAGAGAAATTGTAGGTGATATAATAAATAGGGAGGCTGAAATACATATGGATTTTATTTTAGTAAATTTTTAAGTATATATTTATACAATGTTTTTTATTATAGATACTTGGATTTTCCAAAACAATGAATGTTACCCTTTTAAATATGCAATGAGACTATTTTTTAATTGAAGCACAGTACTATAAAAGTGGCATTAAATTCAATTGTATTTGTATAGAACAGACCTGAAGAAGCTTTTATAGCGAAAGCGCTTGTCTATTAATAAAATCTTGATTTATTTATCATTTTGGTATTCTGGATTACAACGAGTGTTCAAGTATCTAAGTGCTCCAGTGATATTTTGAATCTTGGATATCACCACAACGTTCGTATTCACCTTCTGCTTCACTTTCAGCCATTAGCAGTTTCAAGGGTTATTTCATTTTATTGGTTTGGCTGAGAGAGTTTACCGTAGAGGTGGTTATTACTTTCATTTGACATGAATAAAATACTACTTGCTGGACATCTATGCCTTATACCACTTCTTATAGTTATTTCTTTACTTAACCATTCATTCTACACTATTTTCACTTTGTTATTCTCATTCACCAAAACAAATATTTTTATTGTTTTATCACTTATATTAAAGTCTTTCAATATATCCCATAATGTTTCATGTTGTATTTTATCAAATGCTTTACTCAGATCACCTGCCATAATTTTAACTTCAGCCTCCCTATTTATTATATCACCTACAATTTCTCTCAATATCATCGGCAATTCTCTTTTTTACCAAAAACGGTGTCTTCAAGTAGTTTATTTACTTTATTTTCTAATCTTTTCTCTATTATTTTCATAAATACCTTATAATCTGTGTTATTTAATACTATAAGTTTCCAGTTTCTTTATATTCTTTTTTTTCTTTCTTCCATATAAATTTTATCACTTCCATACATATTTCTTTTTCTGCCACTCCTTTTTCTAACCATTCTTTTAAGACTTCCGCAAAATACATGTTTTGTCAATCTTTCATGTCTTTATGCATTATAATACTTAGTTCCATCCAATCCTGTGGCTGATTCCACATTTACTTCCTTTAATATATCATTTATTTCTTTCACAGTTATTTTTTTTCTAAAATTTCATTGCCCTATTTAGTTAGGTTTTTAACTTTCCACTTTTGGTTTTCTTCTATTTTATTCTTTCAAAATAAATGTATTTTCTATATATTCTTTTATTACCTCCGTTATTTCTTGTTGTGTTTTAACTTTTCCTTCTTCCTCATTACTTATTTATCTTGTTATTCTGTTTATTTTGTTCAAATATGGTAAAACCTCTTCTTTTTTTCCTTGTAAAAAGTATCTTTGCTTCAACAACATTTTTGAAATTCTTGAGTCATTTCATATATCTTTCTCTCTTTCAAAAAATTCTATGTTGTTTCTTACTACTTCTTTAAATACTACATGACTTAATTATTCATATTTTTGTTTTTTTTCTTTTTATATCTTGCCATTCCAAAAAAACAACAAAACATTATTTATATTTTAAATCCAAAAATGATAAGCAATGAGAGGCAACCATTGGACTCACAATTATCCAGTCTTGTTATTAAAATATATACGAGTCTTTATTTACGTGCACAAGGTAAGCGCTTTCACTAACCGCTTCTTCAGACCATAAAAGTTTTTCAAACTACAAACATTTGCTTATATAGCAGCCATGTGATGAACATCAATTAAGTAATTAACTTTTTTTTTTTAAAAACACACTCTCGCTATAAACCTTTAAAAAGTTTTCTAAAAACATAGTATTAAGATCGTTGCATTATAAATAACTCTAACCTATCTCTAACGCTCATCTTGCAAAATATTAGCTTGCTATTATAATAAATAAGATGCGATGTGTTCCATTACATGGAGTTATATACGTACTAAATAACTTTTACCATAACATGCTAAACATTCCTCTGTCTCCCTTATAATCAGTCGCTCACTTGTTTAACTATAACACAAGTGAATCAGGGCTTGCATATCAAATTGTGTTATCAAGCTAGTGCATGCATTATTTTTATGCTTTTCCACACTTACATTCCTGTCGTATCATGCTTAGCTGAACTCACTTGAACTGCTACTACATCTATAAGCTGTCACTTTCAGTATTAACACTGCATAGAGTAGTGAAAACAATGTATCTGAATATGCAACTTTACTACTGCTGGAACTGTAAAAGGACTAATCACATATTGTCTTTTATGGTAATAAATTTTTAAGTGAAGGTAGAAAAACCTTTACAACTAACACCATAGTGATATATGCCAATAACTATTTGATGGTAAATATTAGTCCTGCATGTACTGGAAATTGCAGTTATATCTTGGATGACTTATACTAAACTAAAGGTGGATTTCAAATAAGAATCAGTACTTGGACAAGATGGATTCTAATCCAACTTAACAGACATAATATATCTGAAGGTGGGGTTCCTTCTACTGATGGCCAAGTGACAGAAAAAATAACAAAAAAATGTATATATCAGATGAAAGCTGTATAAGGGCATAGAGCTTGGGCTTTCATCTAATGGTAACTCGTCTGTTCCTGAGTATAGGTTTGATGGATGCCCTTTCATTAAGGCCTTTGCCCTTGTCTGTTAAGAAAAGAAATAATTACTTTTCTTAAATAATGGCATTGTATAATGCCTCTTTGCTGCCCTTCCGCAGCTGTCTGGTATTCCGCGGCAGTTCTGATGTACTGCGTATGCCTACGCAGTACATCAGAGCTGTGGGCAAAAGCAACGAAGAACGCAAGATCTCCATTGCTTTTTACTGTTTCGCTATGTTAAATGGGTTTAACATAGCGAGACAGCTTTAAAATAAGCAACGGAGATCTCCGTTACTTATTTTAAAGCTGTCTCGCTATGTTAAACCCATTTAATATAGCGAGACAGGTTTAAAAAAAAAGCAACGGAGATCGCAAGATCTCCGTTGCTTTTTACACACTGTGTCGCTATGTTAAAGGAGTTTAACATAGCGAGACAGCTTAAAAAAAAGCAACGGAGATCTGCGTTGCTTTTTTTAAACCTCTTTTAACATAGCGAGACAGTGTTTTATACTAACGGAAAAAGTCCGGGCGACCGGACCTTTTTTCGTTAGTATATTGAGGGATTTACAACGGGCACGCTGGTTGGGCTGGCCAATCAGCGTGCACGTTTTAGAGGAAGAATTGTATAATCTGTCTTCTTCTCTTCTCCCTTTTCTCCTTTTTTCACTATCTGTGCATACAATCTTTTCTTTTCTCTTCTAACTTCTTGCACCTTTTCTTCTTACATTCTATCCGTATTCTCCCCCATGGTATGGCTTTTTCACTCTCTGATTCATTTTGGTTTATTAAGTCATTCAAGTAAACATCTCACAACACTCCCAACCAGAGGGTTGTAGTAATACATACTGATTGTTACTGTCTATCTTATTCACATAACTGCCACCACTTCTTTTTGTGAAGAATCAACATCCTTTGCATTTATAGATGAATTCTCCATAAGTATCTTGCTTACACTTCCATTGATCTCATCCTTAATCTCCATACTCACCATATTCCTTCCTGACTCTCCAAGCCACCTCTGTGCCTGGACCGGAAGCTGGAAGTCCCACAAGAAACAAGTAGGGAAAATTCCTCAGTGTGCCGACCAAATTGCCCCTAATCAGTATAAATGCCACTTTGGATATCCAGTGAAGAGTGGCCTATCCTAGACAACAAAGTAATTAAACAAATAAATTCTGGGTCATACGTATACAAAAAAAAAAATATATATATATATATATATATATATATATATATATATATATACACACACACACACACACACACACACACACACACACACACACACACACACACACACACACACACACACACACACACACACACACACACACACACACACACATGCATGGGGGCCATTGCAGCCCTCATTTCTGCATCACAGATTTGACTCTGACTATAAAAGACATCAGCAAAGAAAATATATTACATTCCAGTAATAAAGAGCACAGCATAAATATTTTGTTGAGTTCCAAACCTCATTTTCATACATGATAACTAGTGGTCTGAGATCTTCTGTCAAGCTTATTCAAATAAAACAATAATTGTTCGAATTCATCATTTTTACCACCAGTAAAAAAAGTCATCAGTATATTGCTTATAATATTGACCATGCTGGGATTCCCAGTAATACATATACACAAACACACTCATACATGGAGATGATTGCAGCCGCAATAGCTGCATCATACACCTGACACTGAATATAAAGGTTAGCATCAAAAGAAACATATTATGATCCAGTAATAAGGAGCACAGCAAACATGTTTTGTTGATTTCAAATCCTCATTCTAAAGTATGATAACTAATAAATTTGGATCCCTCATCAAGCTGCATATTTATGTGGAATGAATGCAGATCATAGATAACAAATAAGCCTAAGCATCTATATGTATTTTATAAGGCTTTCTCAGCAGTGGTCAAATATCATATAAATAACTTGTTTTGGTAGTTATTGGCTTAATAATATTATCAGCCCACTTTTCTAAAGTTTCAGCTAAATAACTTCTTCCAGAGACTAAAGGCCTCATTGGAGGTCTAATCATTTTTTTTGGATGTTCTGAAAGGCCATCTAATAAGGTACATTTGTACTACTGTGAAACTTTGATATGCTTCCAAAGACCTGCTTTGCACACAATAGCATTCTATTATTAAACAGATATGCACTTTGTGCATGCCCTGAAAACAATTGTAAGCAGCACAATATGCTAATGAATACATAAGTATCTGCAGCACATGCTAATTCAGAAATTCAACATGGCAGAGCTATACAAGAACATATAAAGAGAGTGTGTACTCCCAGTACTCCCTTTTACACTGAAATTCAAAACTCTTTGGAGTGCAGCCACAAAGATACTTAGAAAAAAGTGCTAAAGGCATCATTAACCTGTATGTGCAACAGACTAATCCAAGAAGCTGCTGCTGCTGCTGCCAGACCTCGGCCTAGAAGTAAAATGGTTTAACTTATCATGGACTGCATGATACAGAAATTGTAGACTGATACAGCATGGACAGGGATACACAGGAGGAAATATTCAACTTCTGCTGCCCTCACCTGAGGTTCCAGGAAAATCATGGAGAACCCATTCCAGTGGGAAAAAACTATGTGTAATATTAGGTATACTAGCTACAGGTACTTTCCAGAGACTCATGGGATATATTAGGGGGTGTCACAGGCCTCAACTTCTAGAATCTAACATTAGTTTCTGAAATGCAATGCTACAACATGTAAAGGATCATATCTATTTCCCACATACCCCAGAGTAGGAAGCAACAACCATACAACAATTTTATGTCATAGTGCACTTCCCTGAAGTTTTAGGGGCCGTAGATTGCACACACATTGAAATAAAAGGCCCACACAGTGAACAGGGAAGGAGGTACATTAACAGGAAATTGTCATATTGTCTGCAATGCCCAAGGGATCATCTACAATGTGTGTGCGAGTAACCTTGGTAGTTTTTACAATTCACACATACTGGGGTTACTTTCCACAAGGGCATATAGTGATGGATGCAGGTTATGCACTGGAACCTTGTTTCATGACACCCACGAAAAACCCACACATCCCAACTGAGCAAGGATACAACAATGTGCATGCCTAAATGTGGTATATAATAGAAAATGTATTTGGCTTTTTCAAATCAGGGTTCCAGTACCTAGATGCATCAGGAGATGCCCTGGAGTACAACCCATCCATCTCAGCCAAAATACTCAGTCTGTGCCATGTTGCACAATATAATTCTCAGGAAACAGCTTCAACAAGGACAACAAGGCCCAGAACCACAGTTTCCAGGACAACAGGTAGGGTCAGCAGCTCAAGTAGATGCAGATGAGGAGTCTGAGGGACAGCCACCAGGTGCAGATTGTGCTGGCACATGTAGATGTGAACAATATGCTAATGGTTCTGGCTAACAGGCAAAGGAGAGCACACAGAATTACTACCTAAGTGAAAATCTAAGCTCCAAAGCTCATAGAAATATTAAAAACTAATGCCTGCAAACATCCACAACCTTTACTTCATCATGTAATAATTGTAGTCTGTTAGTATCAGGCAGAGTCAAGTCTGAAGGACACATCTTGTAACTGCAGTATTAAAGACGTAAAGTGTGATAATGCAAAAGCAGTAAGATGAGGGATGTGGGCATGACTCATATATGCTGAAGGACTTATCCATATCTTACAATTAGTCATCTTGGCAGTAACAGATTTAAACTTGTATTTTGTTGTTAGTTGTATATACCGTGTCACTAATGTGTTACTGTTATTTTCTTGTCTTCCTTTTCTGAACAATTACCATTACATGAAAGCCTGATGATGCGTAACAAAAATGCTACTTGTGATGTAGCAATCAGATGTGAAAAGGATGAATGTGTCAGGTTAATGCTGTATGTACTCTACTTAAAGCCAGCTATACTCTTTAATTGTGTTAATTATAATGTCTTTGTATATTTATTATTGTTTTTTGTTGCCTTTTGCATGTATGCACTACTTGGTAGGGTGTAAACATGGTTCATGGCTGAAGGCAAAAATGAAAAAGTTAATTTGGGCTGCCTTCTGTAGTGCAAATGAGGCTGGCACTGTTGTGTTGCTGTCAACACTCTGGATACTACTTAAGGAATAAAATGAACCTCTTAGCCAACTATGTCTGTAGTATAAGCTGCAAATACATTGAGTTGGGAGCAAAAGCAGAAGCACTGGTGGGTCCAAATCCACAGTAGTGATAATTTTGCTTATGCTGTCCGATGACGAAGTGATACAAATTTGAGGATATGAATTGAACACCCTAAGAGTGTGTGTGTGTGTGTGTGTGTGTGTGTGTGTGTGTGTGTGTGTGTGTGTGTGTGTGTGTGTGTGTGTGTGTGTGTGTGTGTGTGTGTGTGTGATAAATACTGAATATGTTACATGTAGCCCTTGCGAGTTTTTACTAAGGTTTTGTTGTAGGAAAATCAACTATTCTTCTTGTTAAAAACATTTCCTATGCATGACATCAAAAAATGACATTTTCTAAAGTGTGAGAACAGAAGTTCAGTAACATAATGAATGTGGAAATATATAGAATAACTTATCCATATAGCCTAAGAACTAATATTTACCATCAAATAGTTATTGGCATATATCACTATGGTGTTAGTTGTAAAGGTTTTTCTTCCTTCACTTAAAAATTTATTACCATAAAAGACAATATGTGATTAGTCCTTTTACAGTTCCAGCAGTAGTAAAGTTGCATATTCAGATACATTGTTTTCACTACTCTATGCAGTGTTAATACTGAATGTGACAGCTTATAGATATAGTAGCAGTTCAAGTGAGTTCAGCTAAGCATGATATGACAGGAATGTAAGTGTGGAAAAGCATAAAAATAATGTATGCACTAGCTTGATAACACAATTTGATATGCAAGCCCTGATTCACTTGTGTTATAGTTAAACAAGTGAGCGATTGATTATAAGGGAGACAGAGGAATGTTTAGCATGTTATGGTAAAAGTTATTTAGTACGTATATAACTCCATGTAATGGAACACATCGCATCTTATTTATTATAATAGCAAGCTAATATTTTGCATGATGAGCATTAGAGATAGGTTAGAGTTATTTATAATGCAACGATCTTAATACTATGTTTTTAGAAAACTTTTTAAAGGTTTTATAGCGAGAGTGTATTTTTTAAAAAAAAAAAGTTAATTACTTAATTGATGTTCATCACATGGCTGCTATATAAGCAAATGTTTGTAGTTTGAAAAACTTTTATGGTCTGAGGAAGCGGTTAGTGAAAGGGCTTACCTTGTGCACTTAAATAAAGACTCGTATATATTTTAATAACAAGACTGGATCATTGTGAGTCCATTGGTTGCCTCTCATTGCTTATCATTTTTGGATTTACTTTACACTATTTAAAAGGCAGCGGAGAGGCATTTGCTCTGTTGGGTGTGTTCGTTTTAACTGATTATTTATATTTTCTTTAAAACGTGTCCATCAATACTCCCAGTCTATAGAAAACTCATACCTACCTGATCTTCCCATAACTGTTAAACTCATTTTGTATCTTCTTTTCTTTTTCATTTAAGATTTTGATACCTTTACCTTTCTTTATAGATCACTCTTTTTCTTGAATCTTTTATCCAAATTCCTAAAATTATCTGAAAATCCCATTACATTTATTTCTTCTTGTATACCTTTCCAGCTTTCCGAAATTATAAAATAATCTATCTCTGTTCTTATATAATTTTTTATAGCTCCACTGTTTATTATTCTATATATATAAAACCTTCCAGTTTTTACTATCTCTGTTATTTTAACATCACCTCCATTTTTTCTTCTTTTTCTCAAGTCACAACTGAAGTCCCCCATTAATATCTCCATATTCATGCCAACATAATATATATTTTTAAACATTACCTCTCTTTCTTTTTTCTTATAACATGCATAAACTGCAATAATTCTACATACCTTCTTTTTCCATCTTACATCTATCACTGTTAATCTACCCAACATTACTAGGGTATAATCTAAAATTTTTATTGAGTTTTGACATAATATTCCAAATTCTGAACATGCTTCTTTTCTCATATTCCAAATAATCTCACCTTCTAATTTTTTCTGTTTATGACTTCTCTCATTCTTTTAAAAGTCTTGTATCTTCCAGTATAGTAATATCCATGGCAAATGTTGAACACATTCTAATGCACCTTGCCTTATTTTGATGTTCTTTATACTATTCATATTTATAGCTAAAATTTTCAGCGCCTTTCTGTTTATTATTTAATTTTCCTTCTGTCCTTTGTCTACTTACACTCTTAAACTTCCATTTTCTATCTTTGACTTTTTTCCCTATATAAATCTTTTTTTCCCTTAATCACTGTCCAGTTCTTGCTTTCTCCTTCATTTGACTCTGCCATTTCTCTCTCCCTTTCTTAATTTTTTTCTTTGTCTCAATTTTCCTTTGTCATGTTTTGATCTTCCTGCTCCTTTTCTTAATCTATTTCTGTATTTTGTTCTTGTATTTGTTCTTGTTCTTGCTCATATCTGTCATCCTTTTTATCTTTATCATCTGTATTTTCCTTACAATCCATCCATAAATGCCCCATTTGTTCACATTTTCTACATTTCATTTCACATTTTTAGCTTCCTGTCCAACTTTACCACAAAGCATTTTCTTTTGTCACAATTACTAATTAAATGATCATTTTACACAAAAGAAACATATCTTTGGTTGCCCCCAATATTTCACAGTACCCCTATTTCCTTCTACATTTATCATACTTGGAATATGTATATTTTTTCTTTGTCCATTTTCAATATAACACCACATTTTCAACCCCCAGTCCATAAACCTCTGTTATCATAGATTTTTGTAATGCCCATAACATCTTTACATGCAGTTTTTAAAAAGTCTTTCAGTGGTTCTTTTTCAGCTTCAGTTCAAACCTGTACGTAAATTCTCTTTTTTTGTCTCACTATTAAATGCTTGTGTCACATATACATTCAATGGATTATATTTTTCCTTTACTTCATACTGTTCTAAGAATTTCTCCATGTACTAGCCTGACTAAAAAAGAATGTTACAAAATGTATATTTATTAATATTTATAAATGCTCTTATCTCCTTAGGTGATATGTCCAAAGATGAAATTATATTATCCCCAATGTCATACCGCTCAAGTTCTTTTTCTTCCTTACTTCTTATTCTTACTAAAAATGTATTCCTTGTCTAATCTGTCT
The DNA here is from genome assembly GCF_019279795.1 of Protopterus annectens. Classification (NCBI taxonomy): domain Eukaryota; kingdom Metazoa; phylum Chordata; order Ceratodontiformes; family Protopteridae; genus Protopterus; species Protopterus annectens. The sequence goes on along the minus strand of NC_056735.1, from coordinate 719,305,545 downwards.
TCTTCTCTTCTCCCTTTTCTCCTTTTTTCACTATCTGTGCATACAATCTTTTCTTTTCTCTTCTAACTTCTTGCACCTTTTCTTCTTACATTCTATCTGTATTCTCCCCCATGGTATGGCTTTTTCACTCTCTGATTCCGCTTTAGTTTTATTAAGTCATTCAAGTAAACATTCCACAATGACTCCCAACTGAGGGTTGTAATACATACTGATTATATACTACCATTCTCTTCACATAACTGCTACCACTTTTTTGTGAAGAATCAACATCCTTTGCATTGAGATGAATTCTCCATAAGTGTCTTGCTTACACTTCCAATAGATCTCATCCTTAATCTCCATACCACCATTCCCTTCCTGACTCTCCAAGCCACCTCTGTGCTGGAAGTCCCAAGAAGAAACAAGTAGGGAAAATTCCTCAGTGTCCTGGACCAAATTGTCTTGTTCTATACACTTTGATGTCCAGTGAAGAGGGTTTATCCAGACAACAAAGTAATTAAACAAATAAATTTGGTCAATGTATACAAAAAAAAAAAAAAAAAAAAAATATATATATATATATATATATATATATATAAAAATATATATATATATACACACACACACACACACACACACACACACACACACACACACACACACACACACACACACACACGCATAGCTTATTGTAGCCCTCATTTCGCATCACAGATTTGACTCTTGACTATAAAAAGACATCAGCAAAAGAAAATATATTATATTCAGTAATAAAGAGCACAGTATAAATATTTTGTTGAGTTCCAAACCTCATTTTCACATGATAACTAGTGGTCTGAGATCTTCCGGCCAAGCTTATTCAAATAAAACACACTGTTCATCCATCATTTTTACCACCAGTAAAAAAGTCATCATATTGTTTATATTGACACCATGCTGGGATTTCTAGTAATACATACACAAACACACCTCCATACATGGAGATGATTGCCGCAATAGCTGCACTCATACACCTGACACTGAATATAAAGGTTGTGCATCAAAAGAAAGACATATAGACTCAGTAATAAGGAGCACAGCAAACATGTTTTGTTAATTTCAACCTCATTCTAAAGTATGATAACTTTGATCCTCATCAAGCTGCATATTTATGTGAAATGTGAATGCAGATCATAGATAACAATGTTTCAAACATCTATATGTATTTTATAAGGTCGGTCAACATCATATAAATAACTTGTTTTGGTAGTTATTGGTTTAATAATATTATCAGCCCACTTTTCAAAGTTTCAGCTAAATAACTCTTCCAGAGATCAGGTCTCATGGAGGCCCAATTATTTTTTTTGAATGTTCTGAAAGGCCATCTAATAAGGTACATTTGTACTACTGTGAAACTTTGATATGCTTCCAAAGACCTGCTTTGCACACAATAGCATTCTATTATTGAACAGATATGCACTTCGTGCATGCCCTGAAAACAATTGTAAGCAGCACAATATGCTAATGAATACATAAGTATCTGCAGCACATGCTAATTCAGAAATTCAACATGGCAGAGCTATACAAGAACATATAAAGAGAGTGTGTACTCCCAGTACTCCCTTTTACACTGAAATTCAAAACTCTTTGGAGTGCAGCCACAAAGATACTTAGAAAAAAGTGCTAAAGGCATCTTAACCTGTATTACAACTAACATAGAATATCTACAAATTCATTCTTAAATTACTATATTTTTTGTAATTCCCATGTTAAGACAGGTAATGACCAAAGGTTAACATTTTACTTTTCTTTTTCTCGTAGGTTTGACTCCAAGTGATAATACTCAACGTTACCACTGTGTAGACCCAATAGCCCAAAATGTCATAATTCATGTCATTTTACCTCCAACCAGCAAAGACTATAACAAACATGATAAACTATTTCAGTGCTTAACACTAGAACACATGTAAATAGGGCGAGCATCACACATGGCTAAATTTCACTATCATATTTCACAACTTTATTGTTTCAGGATACAATCATTGCCAATGTCAGCTATCAAGCTTTGTTTGTGTTTTCAATTGTGCAAATGCAGCTGGCAAGGCTGTGCATAGTTGCACACTAGCTGTTGTATGCAAGATCTGAATTGGGCACCATTTCAGACACATAGTTCAAGCTGTACTTCTATAGACATCGCAAGCAAATGTAAGGATTGTGTCCCATTTAGAGCACAAAGGTGGCATGTTGAGGAGTCCAGAATTCTTTTGGGCATTCCTTGTCAAGCACTACAGCCATAGCTTGATGCAGGTGGATTATACTAGGTCTCAGTATAAGGCTGAGGCTTGAAATAGCTTGGCAAGTGCTGATTCCAGTGCAGCTGGCATTCCATGCACTGGGGAACAATGTCATCAGCATTACAGTGACATGAAGAGGCAGAAGCAAGACCTCCTGAGCTGATGGGAAGACAGCAAATATCCCTCAACTGTGTAAGTGTAGTGACCAATCACCAGTTAGTCATATAGCATGGATTAGCCAGCCAATACAGTTATTCATTATGCTTTCATATTTTATTTCTGTACTGTACAGCTGCAGAAGAGATAACACAGAACTGTGAAGCACATCAGGAGAGACTTGCTAACCACAGAGTGGAAAGGGGTAAATATGCATAATGTCTGAATACAAGCCAGATAATTTTCAGACCATCAGTCCATATCATGTTGAACAGGCATACATAAGCTTTTATATCAAGCATACATGCCTTCTCCAATAGCTCCTGGTGAGTCTGTTAGTCAATGAATACACCAGATTAGTTGTGTGTGGATTTAATTCTCAGGAGAAATTAGCTTTTATTACAGGACAATATTTCATGGAAAATATATGAAAAAATATAAAAACACCACAGAATCTCGAAAATGTTGGAATGCTCCACAGCTGTAGTAAAAAGCAAATACATGAAGACAAAAAATAAAGAAACCCCTTTTAACTTCCAAAATTCTAGCCTAAGACCTCTCCCAATAACTCTCCACTTGAAACTGCAATAAAATTCAACTTTTATTTCATAGATAGTATAGTATCCCTATCTAAGGATTCCCCACCATCCAATCCCAGCCCTGCCCAACATCCATGTGCTACCACATCCACTTTCGTCTTCAAAACTGTGCCTACATCCTATATAAAACTACTCTTAGACAAACTCAAACCATGCTCTATGTCAGCTGATGAATTTCCAAGGAAGTACCTTAAATAGCAACCAATAGCATCACCTGTCTTGTCTCAATCTTTATAAATAGTTCATTCCAGGAATACCACATTCCCTTTCTCTGGAAAAAAATCACACAGTATCCCTCTACACAAAGGAGGAAATTCAACAGACACCTCTAACTTTAGACATATAGCAATCTTATTCCTCCAAAGTACTTGACAAATGTATTCAAAAACAATTGCTAAACTACCTCCTATAGGAAGAACTTGTATCCCCCACACAATGTGGCTTCTGTCCTTTGCATATTACTAGCACTACACTTTTATAGATATTGTCAATAAAGCTAGAGATAATGGCAAACTAGCCTTCTCCTTATTTCTAGACTTGTTTAAAGCTTTCAACACAGTTTATCACAGCAAATCTCTACTTCAAATGATCTTACTAGATCTATCTCAGCCACTTCTATGGTTCAATAGCTACTTGTCCAATAGGTATCACTACTCTCTTTCCATACCTTCCAGTCACCACCAGTGTTCCACAAGGCTCTGTCTTTGGTCGCCTCCTCTTTAACATTTTCACCAACTCTCCATACTTCCACACAACAGGTCTCCCTAATGCAATATGAATGACACACACACACACACACACACACACACACACACACACACACACACACACACACGCATGGGGGCCATTGCAGCCCTCATTTCTGCATCACAGATTTGACTCTGACTATAAAAGACATCAGCAAAGAAAATATATTACATTCCAGTAATAAAGAGCACAGTATAAATATTTTGTTGAGTTCCAAACCTCATTTTCATACATGATAACTAGTGGTCTGAGATCTTCCGTCAAGCTTATTCAAATAAAACAATAATTGTTCTAATTCATCATTTTTACCACCAGTAAAAAAAGTCATCAGTATATTGCTTATAATATTGACCATGCTGGGATTCCCAGTAATACATATACACAAACACACTCATACATGGAGATGATTGCAGCCGCAATAGCTGCATCATACACCTGACACTGAATATAAAGGTTAGCATCAAAAGAAACATATTATGATCTAGTAATAAGGAGCACAGCAAACATGTTTTGTTAATTTCAAATCCTCATTCTAAAGTATGATAACTAATAACTTTGGATCCCTCATCAAGCTGCATATTTATGTGAAATGAATGCAGATCATAGATAACAAATAAGCCTAAACATCTATATGTATTTTATAAGGCTTTCTCAGCAGTGGTCAAATATCATATAAATAACTTGTTTTGGTAGTTATTGGCTTAATAATATTATCAGCCCACTTTTCTAAAGTTTCAGCTAAATAACTTCTTCCAGAGACTAAAGGCCTCATTGGAGGTCTAATCATTTTTTTTGAATGTTCTGAAAGGCCATCTAATAAGGTACATTTGTACTACTGTGAAACTTTGATATGCTTCCAAAGACCTGCTTTGCACACAATAGCATTCTATTATTGAACAGATATGCACTTCGTGCATGCCCTGAAAACAATTGTAAGCAGCACAATATGCTAATGAATACATAAGTATCTGCAGCACATGCTAATTCAGAAATTCAACATGGCAGAGCTATACAAGAACATATAAAGAGAGTGTGTACTCCCAGTACTCCCTTTTACACTGAAATTCAAAACTCTTTGGAGTGCAGCCACAAAGATACTTAGAAAAAAGTGCTAAAGGCATCATTAACCTGTATGTGCAACAGACTAATCCAAGAAGCTGCTGCTGCTGCTGCCAGACCTCGGCCTAGAAGTAAAATGGTTTAACTTATCATGGACTGCATGATACAGAAATTGTAGACTGATACAGGATGGACAGGGATACACAGGAGGAAATATTCAACTTCTGCTGCCCTCACCTGAGGTTCCAGGAAAATCATGGAGAACCCATTCCAGTGGGAAAAAACTATGTGTAATATTAGGTATACTAGCTACAGGTACTTTCCAGAGACTCACGGGATATATTAGGGGGTGTCACAGGCCTCAGCTGCTAGAATCTAACATTAGTTTCTGAAATGCAATGCTACAACATGTAAAGGATCATATCTATTTCCCACATACCCCAGAGTAGGAAGCAACAACCATACAACAATTTTATGTCATAGTGCACTTCCCTGAAGTTTTAGGGGCCGTAGATTGCACACACATTGAAATAAAAGGCCCACACAGTGAACAGGGAAGGAGGTACATTAACAGGAAATTATACCATTCCATCAATTGTCATATTGTCTGCAATGCCCAAGGGATCATCTACAATGTGTGTGCGAGTAACCTTGGCAGTTTTTACAATTCACACATACTGGGGTTACTTTCCACAAGGGCATATAGTGATGGATGCAGGTTATGCACTGGAACCTTGTTTCATGACACCCACGAAAAACCCACACATCCCAACTGAGCAAGGATACAACAATGTGCATGCCTAAATGTGGTATATAATAGAAAATGTATTTGGCGTTTTCAAATCAGGGTTCCAGTACCTAGATGCATCAGGAGATGCCCTGGAGTACAACCCATCCATCTCAGCCAAAATACTCAGTCTGTGCCATGTTGCACAATATAATTCTCAGGAAACAGCTTCAACAAGGACAACAAGGCCCAGAACCACAGTTTCCAGGACAACAGGTAGGGTCAGCAGCTCAAGTAGATGCAGATGAGGAGTCTGAGGGACAGCCACCAGGTGCAGATTGTGCTGGCACATGTAGATGTGAACAATATGCTAATAGTTCTGGCTAACAGGCAAAGGAGAGCACACAGAATTACTACCTAAGTGAAAATCTAAGCTCCAAAGCTCATACAAATATTAAAAACTAATGCCTGCAAACATCCACAACCTTTACTTCATCATGTAATAATTGTAGTCTGTTAGTATCAGGCAGAGTCAAGTCTGAAGGACACATCTTGTAACTGCAGTATTAAAGACGTAAAGTGTGATAATGCAAAAGCAGTAAGATGAGGGATGTGGGCATGACTCATATATGCTGAAGGACTTATCCATATCTTACAATTAGTCATCTTGGCAGTAACAGATTTAAACTTGTATTTTGTTGTTAGTTGTATATACCGTGTCACTAATGTGTTACTGTTATTTTCTTGTCTTCCTTTTCTGAACAATTACCATTACATGAAAGCCTGATGATGCGTAACAAAAATGCTACTTGTGATGTAGCAATCAGATGTGAAAAGGATGAATGTGTCAGGTTAATGCTGTATGTACTCTACTTAAAGCCAGCTATACTCTTTAATTGTGTTAATTATAATGTCTTTGTATATTTATTATTGTTTTTTTGTTGCCTTTTGCATGTATGCACTACTTGGTAGGGTGTAAACATGGTTCATGGCTGAAGGCAAAAATGAAAAAGTTAATTTGGGCTGCCTTCTGTAGTGCAAATGAGGCTGGCACTGTTGTGTTGCTGTCAACACTCTGGATACTACTTAAGGAATAAAATGAACCTCTTAGCCAACTATGTCTGTAGTATAAGCTGCAAATACATTGAGTTGGGAGCAAAAGCAGAAGCACTGGTGGGTCCAAATCCACAGTAGTGATAATTTTGCTTATGCTGTCCGATGACGAAGTGATACAAATTTGAGGATATGAATTGAACACCCTAAGAGTGTGTGTGTGTGTGTGTGTGTGTGTGTGTGTGTGTGTGTGTGTGTGTGTGTGTGTGTGTGTGTGTGTGTGTGTGTGTGTGTGTGTGTGTGTGTGTGTGTGATAAATACTGAATATGTTACATGCAGCCCTTCTGAGTTTTTACTAAGGTTTTGTTGTAGGAAAATCAACTATTCTTCTTGTTAAAAACATTTCCTATGCATGACATCAAAAAATGACATTTTCTAAAGTGTGAGAACAGAAGTTCAGTAACATAATGAATGTGGAAATATATAGAATAACTTATCCATATAGCCTAAGTATTATTCATGATATTAATACATTTTCCTTTCAAAGTATGTTATTATTACTTGTGTGTGGTACGTCACAGATGAGGTGATTCAACATTTCTGTGTGTCCCCTTTTTGAATGATGGCGATTACCTGAAGGCCTGATGATGTATAACAGAAAAATGCAGGTTCTGCTGGCCAATATTCAAAGGATGTGCCAGGTTAATGCCATAAGAGCTTTGTTTACTATTGATTGATGCTTTCTGATTTACAAAATTATATGATTTTTTTCTCTCTGTTTTTTTTTTCTTTTTTGCCATTGGCATTTGAGTGCCACTTGGCAAGGTGTAAACATGGCTTAAGGCTGAAGGCAAAAATGAAAAATCTGAGTTGCTTTCTGCACCACAAATGAGCATGGTGCTGTTGTGTTGCCTTCAGCACTCTGGTCTCTGGATAGTAATGCATGAAGAAAATGCACCTGAGTGCTAGCTACTTATCTCTGTGGAACAAGATGTAATTGCAGTATGTTAAGAGAAAGAGGACAGGTAATGCAAGGCTTGAATCCAGTTTACAGATATTTTTTTTACTGAGGAAGTCAGAATAAGATTTGGCACAAACTTTTGATAAGGAATGTAACATTCTCACATATGTGATGTTTTGACAAAGTAACATTAATACTTGCTATATAAGTCCAATATAATGAGTGTGTGTAAAGTATGTTAACCATGACAATGAAGATATTTAATTTGAAATGTACTTGCATAGGTATGATGTGCACAATAGTTTTGTTATAATTATGAGTCATCACATATCACAAGGATGTGCTTATGATAATAAGTATTTAATATACCCCAATATGAATTATTCAGGCCATGCATCTGAAATGTATTTACAACTACAAATATGGCCTTTTACATAGAATCGAATCACTAGTTAGGGTTCTGGGAACTCATGTAGATAGTAACCTAGGCTTCAACCAATATGTGTCCAAAGTAATAAAAACTATCCTTATATGTTACTCAACTTATAATCAAGGGCATGGCATCTAGGTTCATAGAGGTCATCATACCACTCTTGTTCCTCATCAGAGCCATCATAGAGTATAATGCCTTCAGTATATACCTAACCAAACACATGCAGCAACTGGAATACCCACAAAGATTCCTTACAAAAGAATACAGGAGAGAACACAATGTCCTTTGCTGATTGTGTCAAAGCCCAGTCTCTTTACTTGGTATTATACAGACTTCTGAGTGGTGATCTTTGCCTAGCATACAGCTTTGATCCTGTTTTGATGAATCATTTGCACATATGCAAAGCAAACAGCATCAGAACTATGAGAAAAGTCTTCTTCTTCTTTCGGCTTTTCCCAGTTAGGGGTCAACACAGCGGATCACCTGTCTGCTCATGATTGATAGTGGAGTTTTACAGTGTTGAGTTGCCAGCCAGGTGCCCAACCTTCCACAGAAAGCACACACATGTACACACTCAAACCTAGGGCCAATTTAGAGTGTCCAATCCACCTACTGCATGTTTTTGGGATGTGGGAGGAAACCTGAGCACCGAAACGCGACCACAGGGAGGACATGCAGACTCGCACAGAAGGCACCTCAGCCGAGGATCAAACCAGAGAACCTCTTGCTGTGAGCAATGCTAACCACTGCACCACCATGGCCACCCTAGAACTAGAAAAGTAAAAGACATAAATTTTGCTTACAACATAAATAGGACATGTGGAAGAGACAGATATGTTTCTCAGAGAGTTCACACTCTCTGAAACAGGCTCTCCATCCCTGTGAAGCAGAGTTCTTCTCTATCCCTATTTATGAGCAACCAACAGATGGGTAATCAGAAATTCACCCCTGGTCTGGTGCCTATGTCTCTGATGTACAGAGGCAGTCAGTAAATTACCCCCTTTGGGTTGAATGGCTAATTTTATAGTGGTGGTTTTTTTGGTACTCCTATCTCTAGGCATAACAAAAAGAAAAACTTGAAAAAGGTTATAATAAAGTAGCTAAATTTGCAGTAAATACCCCTTTTAGAACAAACCACTATACAGCACTAAAAAATCCTAAACTGGTTAGAACTACCCCATCAGTTAACATATACACAGCTTCTCACCTCCTATAAAATTATCCAGCCTCCATCTGCTTGACCAGCACTAATACCATTCTACACAATTATGTTCCAACTCGGTCATTACAATAAAATAACCAAAAACTCCCCTCTGCCCACAAACCTGCCGGGCATTGTCTGTACTTGTACCATGTTGCTAAGGCCTGGAACTCTTTATCTCTAGCCATCAGCTCAATACCTTCTCTACAATCCTTTAAAACAATTATGAAAGACTTCCTAGCCAAATGCTGTCTCTGTTCTTTCTCACCCCAGGATAAACTATATCCCTGATTGTGAATGAATACCTATTCAAAGCTCACACCTCCTTACTCCATCTTCTTCACTCACTTCCTTACTTCAATTTATCTCCCATGACTTTATATCTAAATATGCCATAACCCTGTTATTTCTCCATCTTTATATTGCAATTCCTGTTTGTAGTATACTAACTTTCCTTTATTTTCTCTAAACTGGCTAGAATTTCTCTAAATATTAAATCATTGTCATATATGTTGTATCTATTCTTAAGCAATGTTTTCACATTATGTCTAGTTTGGTATAACTGCTTAAATGATAGATGCATGTTATAATTTTTATTGTATTATTTTGAAGACTGTAACATTATAGGTTCATAGGTTCATAGGCTGGTACTAGGCTATCAGCCCTAGGGATATGAATTGAACACCCTAAGAGTGTGTGTGTGTGTGTGTGTGTGTGTGTGTGTGTGTGTGTGTGTGTGTGTGTGTGTGTGTGTGTGTGTGTGTGTGTGTGTGTGTGTGTGTGTGTGTGTGTGTGTGTGATAAATACTGAATATGTTACATGCAGCCCTTCTGAGTTTTACTAAGGTTTTGTTGTAGGAAAATCAACTATTCTTCTTGTTAAAAACATTTCCTATGCATGACATCAAAAAATGACATTTTCTAAAGTGTGAGAACAGAAGTTCAGTAACATAATGAATGTGGAAATATATAGAATAACTTATCCATATAGCCTAAGTATTATTCATGATATTAATACATTTTCCTTTCAAAGTATGTTATTATTACTTGTGTGTGGTATGTCACAGATGAGGTGATTCAACATTTCTGTGTGTCCCCTTTTTGAATGATGGCGATTATCTGAAGGCCTGATGATGTATAACAGAAAAATACAGGTTCTGCTGGCCAATATTCAAAGGATGTGCCAGGTTAATGCCATAAGAGCTTTGTTTACTATTGATTGATGCTTTCTGATTTACAAAATTATATGATTTCTTTCTCTCTGTTTTTTTTTTCTTTTTTGCCATTGGCATTTGAGTGCCACTTGGCAAGGTGTAAACATAGCTTAAGGCTGAAGGCAAAAATGAAAAATCTGAATTGCCTACTGCACCACAAATAAGTATGGTGCTGTTGTGTTGCCTTCAGCACTCTGGTCTCTGGATAGTAATGCATGAAGAAAATGCACCTGAGTGCTAGCTACCTATCTCTGTGGAAAAACATGTAATTGCAGTATGTTAAGAGAAAGAGGACAGGTAATGCAAGGTTTGAATCCAGTTTACAGATATTTTTTTACTGAGGAAGTCAGAATAAGATTTGGCACAAACTTTTGATAAGGAATGTAACATTCAATAGAAAAGATCATCATATATGTGATTTTTTGACAAAGTAACATTAATACTTGCTATATAAGTCCAATATAATGAGTGTGTGTAAAGTATGTTAACCATGACAATGAAGATATTTAATTTGAAATGTACTTGCAAAGGTATGATGTGCGCAATAGTTTTGTTATAATTATGAGTCATCACATATCACAAGGATGTGCTTATGATAATAAGTATTTAACATACCCCAATATGAATTATTCAGGCCATGCATCTGAAATGTATTTACAACTACAAATATGGCCTTTTACATAGAAATGCAGTACCATGACTACTTAAAAGTCAGTTACATGCAGGGATCTCTTAAATATATCTACATTCATTCTTAAATTACTATATCTGTAATTCCCATGTTAAGACAGGTAATGACCAAAGGTTAACATTTTACTTTTCTTTTTCTCGTAGGTTTGACTCCAAGTGATAATACTCAACATTACCACTGTGTAGACCCAATAGCCCAAAATGTCACAATTCATGATATTTTACCTCCAACCAGCAAAGACTATAACAAACACGATAAACTATTTCAGTGCTTAACACTAGAACACATGTAAATAGGGCGAGCATCACACATGGCTAAATTTCACTATCATATTTCACAACTTTATTGTTTCAGGATACAATCATTGCCAATGTCAGCTATCAAGCTTTGTTTGTGTTTTCAATTGTGCAAATGCAGCTGGCAAGGCTGTGCATAGTTGCACACTAGCTGTTGTATGCAAGATCTGAACTGGGCACCATTTCAGACACATAGTTCAAGCTGTACTTCTATAGACATCACAAGCAAATGTAAGGATTGTGTCCCATTTAGAGCACAAAAGTGGCATGTTGAGGAGTCCAGAATTCTTTTGGGCATTCATTGTCAAGCACTACAGTCATAGTTTGATGCAGGTGGATTATACTAAGTCTCAGTATAAGGCTGAGGCTTGAAATAGCTTGGCCAGTGCTGATTACAGTGCAGCTGGCATTCCATGCACTGGGGAACAATGTCATCAGCATTACAGTGACATGAAGAGGCAGAAGCAAGACCTCCTGAGCTGATGGGAAGAGGAATTTAAGACAGCAAATATCCCTCAACTGTGTAAGTGTAGTGACCAATCACCAGTTAGTCATATAGCATGGATTAGCCAGCCAATACAGTTATTCATTATACTTTCATATTTTATTTCTGTACTGTACAGCTGCAGAAGAGATAGCACAGAACTGTGAAGCACATCAGGAGAGACTTGCTAACCTCAGAGTGGAAAGGGGTAAATATGCATAATGTCTGAATACAAGCCAGATAATTTTCAGGCCATCAGTCCATATCATGTTGAACAGGCATACATAAGCTTTTATATCAAGCATACATGCCTTCTCCAATAGCTCCTGGTGAGTCTGTTAGTCAATGAATACACCAGATTAGCTGTGTGTGGATTTAATTCTCAGGAGAAATTAGCTTTTATTACAGGATAATATTTCATGGAAAATATATGAAAAAATATAAAAACACCACAGAATCTCGAAAATGTTGGAATGTTCCACAGCTGTAGTAAAAAGCAAATACATGAAGACAAAAAATAAAGAAACCCATTTTAACTTCCAAAATTCTAGCCTAAGACCTCTTCCAATAACTCTCCACTTGAAACTGCAATAAAATTCAACTTTTATTTCATAGATAGTATAGTATCCCTATCTAAGGATTTCCCACCATCCAATCCCAGCCCTGCCCAACATCCATGTGCTACCACATCCACTTTCGTCTTCAAAACTGTGCCTACATCCTATATAAAACTACTCTTAGACAAATTCAAACCATGCTCTATGTCAGCTGATGAATTTCCAAGGAAGTACCTTAAATAGCAACCAATAGCATCACCTGTCTTGTCTCAATCTTTATAAATAGTTCATTCCAGGAATACCACATTCCCTTTCTCTGGAAAAAAATCACACAGTATCCCTCTACACAAAGGAGGAAATTCAACAGACACCTCTAACTTTAGACATATAGCAATCTTATTCCTCCAAAATACTTGACAAATGTATTCAAAAACAATTGCTAAACTACCTCCTACAGGAAGAACTTGTATCCCCCACACAATGTGTCTTCTGTCCTTTGCATATTACTAGCACTACACTTTTATAGATATTGTCAATAAAGCTAGAGATAATGGCAAACTAGCCTTCTCCTTATTTCTAGACTTGTTTAAAGCTTTCAACACAGTTTATCACAGCAAATCTCTACTTCAAATGATCTTACTAGATCTATCTCAGCCCACCCTTCTATGGTTCAATAGCTACTTGTCCAATAGGTATCACTCTACTCTCTTTCCATACCTTCCAGTCACCACCAGTGTTCCACAAGGCTCTGTCTTTGGTCGCCTCCTCTTTAACATTTTCACCAACACTCTCCATACTTCCACACAACAGGTCTCCCTAATGCAATATGCAAATGACTCTGCACCCATATTTGCATCAGACAACCTGACACACCTCCAAAAAATGTACTCTGAAGCTTTAACAGCCACTGAAGTATGTAAAAAAAATCACTGTCAGCGAAAGTCCACACAGTAAAATAAAACGTGCACTCTCCATTCGCTGCACTGAATGTAAGGATTCACTTACTGCTCCACAGTTCTAAATAAAACACTTTTTTATTTTTTAAAAAAACAAATGGATAAATGTGTGAAATGTTTAGTGCTTTCATCTACCTCAAAGTAGACTTCCTCAGAACACTTCCACTTGAATATGGCTTTGTAACTCCCAACTCATGTTCAACCCCCCCCCCCAAAAAAAAAAACTACTTCTTTCTTCCCCAAATCCCTCTCTTATGAAAAAATAAAATTTAAAATCCCCTCTCTTAATAATGTAACCACTGAAGTCACTTTTCATAGGCAATTATTAGGGGATGATAGTGGATGGTAATCTCAGATGTGACCTGCATATACAAAACTGCATAAAAAACACTCATGGAAAGCTAGAGTTGTTTTACAGAGCCCAGAACTTGTTCAGCAATGCAACTAAAACCACACTTGCCACTACTGACGTCCTCCCCACACTACTTTATAGGATCCATCTCAGTTTGGCTTTGTCAAAGGAAGATTATGCTTACTGAATCTGGTGGACTTCCATGAAAAGATCACTAAGGCAATGGATGAGAGAAAAATGGTGCAAAGTGCCTACCTAGATCTGGTTAAACATTTGATAAAATATCCCATTAGGGCATTGTCAACAAACTTATGGAACTATGTATAAACCCCCTTTACAACACGCTGGATATAAGCTGTCTCACTTATAGGACCCATGAGGTTAATATCGGTCAGGCCACCTCTACAAAGTGATTGGTCACCAGTGGAGTCCCCCAGAGCTCTGTGCTAGGTCCACTCCTCTTTGGTATCTACTTCTTGGGTGTCAAAGCCAATGTCAAAGGTCTCTGGCTAACCAAATTTGTACATAATTGCAAAAAGGGAACTGTCATTGAATCCCCTCAAAGATGAGAACACCCTTCAGGAAGGCCTAACACAGACAAACAATTGGTGCCAAAACTATGGCTTAAAGCTCAATACCAAGAAATGCATTATAATATCTGCTGGGAAGTCAGACACCTCTGCTAATTATGTCATCAATAAAACACACCTAAAAATCGAATCACTAGTTAGGGTTCTGGGAACTCATGTAGATAGTAACCTAGGCTTCAACCAATATGTGTCCAAAGTAATAAAAAAACTATCCTTATATGTTACTCAACTTATAATCAAGGGCATGGCATCTAGGTCCATAGAGGTCATCATACCACTCTTGTTCCTCATCAGAGCCATCATAGAGTATAATGCCCCTTCAGTATATACCTAACCAAACACATGCAGCAACTGGAATGCCCACAAAGATTCCTTACAAAAAGAATACAGGGAGAGAACACAATGTCCTTTGCTGATTGCGTCAAAGCCCAGTCTCTTTACTTGGTATTATACAGACTTCTGAGTGGTGATCTTTGCCTAGCATACAAGGCGTCCTTTGATCCTGTTTTGATGAATCATTTGCACATATGCAAAGCAAACAGCATCAGAACTATGAGAAAAGTCTTCTTCTTCTTTCGGCTTTTCCCAGTTAGGGGTCAACACAGCGGATCACCTGTCTGCTCATGATTGATAGTGGAGTTTTACAGTGTTGAGTTGCCAGCCAGGTGCCCAACCTTCCACAGAAGGCACACACATGTACACACTCACACCTAGGGCCAATTTAGAGTGTCCAATCCACCTACTGCATGTTTTTGGGATGTGGGAGGAAACCTGAGCACCCGGAGGAAACCCACGCGACCACAGGGAGGACATGCAGACTCCGCACAGAAGGCACCTCAGCCGAGGATCAAACCAGAGAACCTCTTGCTGTGAGGCGACAATGCTAACCACTGCACCACCATGGCCACCCTAGAACTACGAGAAAAGTAAAAGACATAAATTTTGCTTACAACATAAATAGGACATGTGGAAGAGACAGATATGTTTCTCAGAGAGTTCACACTCTGTGAAACAGGCTCTCCATCCCTGTGAAGCAGAGTTCTTCTCTATCCCTATTTATGAGCAACCAACAGATGGGTAATCAGAAATTCACCCCTGGTCTGGTGCCTATGTCTCTGATGTACAGAGGCAGTCAGTAAATTACCCCCTTTGGGTTGAATGGCTAATTCTATAAGGGCCCTAGTGGTGGTTATCCTTGTATAACCTATGGTACTCCTATCCTTACTAATCTCTAGACATAACAAAAAGAAAAACTTGAAAAAGGTTATAATAAAGTAGCTAAATTTGCAGTAAATACCCCTTTTAGAACAAACCACTATACAGCACTAAAAAATCCTAAACTGGTTAGAACTACCCCATCAGTTAACATATACACAGCTTCTCACCTCCTATAAAATTATCCAGCCTCCATCTGCTTGACCAGCACTAATACCATTCTACACAATTATGTTCCAACTCGGTCATTACAATAAAATAACCAAAAACTCCCCTCTGCCCACAAACCTGCCGGGCATTGTCTGTACTTGTACCATGTTGCTAAGGCCTGGAACTCTTTATCTCTAGCCATCAGCTCAATACCTTCTCTACAATCCTTTAAAACAATTATGAAAGACTTCCTAGCCAAAAGCTGGCTCTGTTCTTTCTCACCCCAGGATAAACTATATCCCTGATTGTGAATGAATACCTATTCACACCTTACACCTCCTTACTCCCTCTTCTTCACTCACTTCCTTACTTCAATTTATCTCCCATGACTTTCTATCTAAATATGCCATATCCCTGTTATTTCTCCCTCTTTATATTGCAATTCCTGTTTGTAGTATACTAACTTACCTTTAATTTCTCTAAACTGGCTAGAATTTCTCTAAATATTAAATCATTGTCATATATGTTGTGTCTATTCTTAAGCAATGTTTTCACATTATGTCTAGTTTGGTATAACTGCTTAAATGATAGATGCATGTTATAATTTTTATTGTATTATTTTGAAGACTGTAACATTATAGGTTCATAGGTTCATAGGCTGGTACTAGGCTATCGGCCCTAGGGACTTTACAAGCCTAGCCATAACAATTCCCTGGATATTTCTTCCCACAATATTTACTTCCCTGGACTCCTGTCTAGCAGGGTGACTGACATGATTCCCGGGGTGAATTTCCTATCTCCCATCCAATCATCAAGGTTACTTTTGAAGAGGGCCAAGGAGGTGCTCTGCTTGACAAGTATGGGCAGTCTATTCCAGAGTATGGGGAGTCTCTGGGTCAGGAACCTATTCCCCCCAGCATGTTTTGTTCATTGTGATGACAAGGTTTAAATCCCTGGAGCATCTGGCTCTGAGGGACTGGGATTTCTTTAAGTTATTGTTCTTAAAAAATATCTTTGTACTACTTTGGAGCTTTTCTTCCCAGGCCTCCACTGAAAATGAGCACCTACCCAATTGGACTTTCCTGGTAATCAAATGTCAGTCAATCAATCAATCAATCAATCAATCAATCAATCAATAAAATATTAACTGGAGATCTAAATGACATTAACAATTCAGTATTGGGAAATGCAATTATTAACTTTGAAAGCATATATCCAATAAAGCATAGTCAAATAAATGTTTATTTTCCTTTTATTATAGCATCGATATTGGTTTATTCTTTGGCACATTAATGCCTTCATATCATATCTGAATATGTCAAAGGTGAACATATTTATGTGTCATATTTATGTACTGAAATAATAAAATAATGTGACATGCCATTGATCTTATTCTCTCTGTTTTGTCTCCCTCAATCCTATGTCCCTTTTTATTTATTTATTTCATTCTTTGTTTGTTTTTGGGATACATTACTGCTGAAACCAAAATGACCATCAGCACCGGAAGCTAGAGAGACTGCTGTGGTTTGGCCTGCCATAACTCCACAGGTGGCTGTGGTGGCACCAGGAGAGGCAGCACAGACAACCAGCACATCTGGGTCAAAACCTTTCAGGGTTGCCTCCACAGCTCTTGCCTTACCTGCTCCTCCTGTGCCAGGTAGCTTTTCCATGGCTGCTCATGCAGTGGTTCCGTCAGGAGCATTTCTAGTGGAGGTGGTGATTTTGTTACCCATCAGGAGCTGAAAGGGCTGGTGGAGGACATAATGGAGGTGGGCTTTGGTGCCTGAATTAGCAGAGTTGAAAAAGTCCTATGTCAGATTGCCAAATCAATGATATGTCCAGCTCTGACCCAGAAAATTGGCAGTGATGACAGTTCTGAGGGTGAGGACTAGATTGGCACTTTGTTCAGGCTGAACACGGATGTACATCTGATGGCCCCTACCAATCGCAAATCATGGTATCCCGCAAACTTTTGTGTCCATCACCATCCCTGTCTGTTTTTCTATGTCCTGTATGTCTGCACTTGCTACCTAACCTACCATACCTACCTGACTGTCTTATTCCTAAGCACCTTCCCAACAGTCCTCAGTCTCAAAAAAAAAAAACGGGCACCTGGCCTACAAAAAAACTATGCCCCATATGTAGCTCTCCACTTTGCTTATATGTCATCTTGATACACTTGATTTGGTCCAATTGGCGTATTAACATTATTATGTTGTCGGTACCCATCCTTAGTGTGGTGACTCTCCAAACTCATTAAATTCTGTTTACAAGTCTACATATACTGTATGTTGAGAAGATGTGGATAGCTATGGTGCTTTCCCACTATCATCCTGAAAATTGCTGTATTCTTTCCCATGCCCTCCACTCTACTTGCCCCCATTTTTAGCACTGTCTTTTCATCCCCCTTTTCACACCTTTAATCAGTCAAAAAATAGAATCACATGCACTACTCATGGTCAGAAATGTCCTGTAAAAAAGCCTTCAGTTTTTATTCCCAGCATTTGCATGGGTTTTGACATCATGCACCAATGCTAAGTGATGGTGAATGGCATTTCACATTCTATGGCAAAAACTGGTGAGTTTTTGCTATCGCCTGCATTAGTCCATTTAGCTTCACCCAAATGGGCTTAAACCTGATACACTATAGGAATACAGAGTAAAGTCATCACTTTCAGACAGTTACTGTAATACTTGGCTGGATAATGTCATGAAGGTAACAGTTCCTATGTGGTGTTTTGTGGTAATTCACATGTCTATGGATTGATGTTTTAGCTTAGTGTCAAAGCTTTGATTCCAGAAGTACGTCAAATTAGTATTTAATTTTATATTACTAGTATGAGTGCAGGTACAAACATCTTTATTTATCTCAAATGAAAACATTTAATGAACCAAGGAAGAAAAGACATTAAAATAGACAGCCCCATTTTAACTGAAGCACTAAAGCATTTGTGGTGACAGATTACTTATGAGAAACAACTTAAGAATAAACACAACAGCAATGGTCAGAAATGTTCCATAAACAAACTCTTTGTCTCCCCTGACTCCATCTCTCTCGCTCTGTCTGTTCCATGCTTCTGCCTCATTACTTTTCACTTTTGGATATTTATTAGGCTGATGGATATAATGTTCATCTCATGGGATTTTACACTTGTCATTACTGTGATGAAGCTTAATGCCTGTGTTTTCTATTGCTTCAATCCATTTTACTGTCCTCTCAGTTGTGTAATTTTTAACTTTGTAAAACTAGGACTCCATATGCGGTGTGCTGAGATAATGATTAGTGCTGTGTCAAGGGTTCTAATCCAGAAGTCCCATAAGCAGGAATGTTTTCTGTCCGTTTCCCTCCCCCCTCTTAGTATCTACCCCTTCAGTGTTATCAGTCTGAGTCCTCAGCATTTGTGTGATGCCTGGCACCAAGCAGCAATACTAACTTACAGTAAATGGCAGGTCAGATCTTATGGCAAAATATTGTGAAGGCTTGTCTTTGACTGCATTAGCACATTTAGCTTCACACAAATTTGCCTAACCCTGCTGTGCTATAGTAAAATAGATTAAAAGTGCCAAAGTCTGATACAATTACTCTTCCATATCTATTAGGCTTTTGGATGTCACGTACAGTCTAAGGGATGTTACAACCGACATAACTGTGAAGAAGGCTGCGACCTACATATTCCCTTTCATCTACCTGTTGCCATTGTCCCTTACAATATCCAATTTAAACTTAGTACAGTATGACTTTGTGGGTGGTGAACTAGATAATCCTCAGATCTGTACATTAGTATTTTACACTGTCAAAGGTTTGAATCCAGAGGTATGTCACACAATTATGTAATGTTTTTTCCATATTAATAGTATCTGTGTAACTGTGTACTACATATAAAAGTTAAACAACATCCACTGGTAGGCAAACAAAGGAGAAAAGATGATTAAAATACACCTAGTTTTATTTTATCATTTTCATCCAGAAGGACCTCTTCAGAATAAAACCATGCTTAAAATGTTATTTTATATACAACATTCTAACAATAACAGTCTTATTAACCAATTAATTCAAATTAGAAAGCCATCCTTTGTTTAAAGAAGCAGTCACATTTACAGAAAACATTTAATACATATAGTATTGGGAAGTTCAGGATAATATTTATCAGATTGCATTCTTAGTAGTTGCCATAAAGTTTCTTTCCTGGCAACCTTTTTTACTGCAACAAAAAGTCTTGGACTTAGAAGCTAGAAGCAGGTGTAATAATCTCATTATCAGAGAGAGTCCAGAGACTGTGGAAAATACTCAGCTAAATACAATTATTAAAGAAATACTAAGCACACTACTGCAGGATAAAGAACTTCTGGAGGCTATAACAATAGAGAGTGCTCACAGATCCATAAAGCGCTCACAAAGCACAGACTATCCAAGACAGATATGTCAGGATTCTTAACTCATGTGCAAATAATACTCTCTGTATATAAAACCAAGAAGATCCACACTTGGAGAGGACACAAAATTACTATAAACCAAGATCTTCCTCTAGAAGTCAAACAAAAATCATCAGAAACTTAATAAATATTGTGCTTACTTGATAGAAAATAACATACGCTTTCAGATGAAATATCCTGCCACACTAATTTTCTACCATAAAAATGAAAATATATCCATTGCTACACCTGAAGAATCAAAAGTCAGCTTTCTTCGCCTCTACAAAATGAATCCAGCATGAAGCAAAACAATCTACCTTTACTGAAGCATCCAAATGTCATTTTATTTATTTATTTACATTTGTTGACCGGGAGTATCCGACTGGACGTAGGCCCATTTTCAGCGGAGGCCCGCGGAGAAAAGCTCCACAGTTAAAATAAACAGACAGTGGTTACATTGGATTACATAGCAATTAACAATTTGATTTCCTTGACAAGAGTCAGGTGGTATGGTACAAGCCAGTTTTTGTCCTTTGGTACTTCTGCCGAGCTCACAACTGTTGTCCTCAAAAGAGAAGCATGCCTCTGCATGTTGGAGTCACCTTGGCTTCTGGTGCAATGCTCCATGACTACATAGGCTCAACTGGTTCAATCTCCACTTGGTAAGTCCTAGTGCTGTCACTAAGCGCCACCTTATATGGCGAGTCAAGTTGCTTACCTTCCTCAGGATAGGTTAGCCAGCAGCAGTCACTCACTACTATCATTCCTAGCCAGCTCCTACAGCCATTTTCTTAAATTTAGCACAATCTTCACAGTTAGAAAAATCTCTATGGTCTCCTAAAGACACTGTCTACCTGGCAGCATACAAGGTGGGGGCACTGACATTCTTTATAGAAACAAGACTTAAACCAACTTTCATTGCTTGAGCAAATGCCTCCTCAAATACTGGACCTAAATGGATTCTTCTAAAACTTCCTTCCTAGAAGAACAGCATCTTATAATAGCAGTATCCTCTTCAATTCTAGGCTAAATCCTGCTTATTTCAACTTCTTCTTGAGGTAAAAAGATAAACTGTCTTTTTTTCCCTTTTCTGAGCAGGCCATGAGGTCTGTTAGCATTGCGACGTTCCATTACCCACAGTTCCATTCAGCTACAAGCATCTGCAACAACATTTCACCTTTCAACTCATTTCATCACCAAAATGACTTGGGAGCCACAGTGCATTACTGGGAATAGATCTAAATGGCTGAAATGCTTGTGAGTACAGTTTTGTACCTAAAACTGCATTTTTTCTGAAGACAACGCCTCAATATAGATGGTAATGTACTCAGACTGCTTGCTAAGCATATTAACTGCATTTTGTTTAGCAAAAGTAAGTGAATAGACCTTCAAATACTCATTTTCATTTTTGAAATTTGGGAAGTTAATTGCTGTTTAAATGTTCACTGCAGAGTTATTTCTTGTAATGAAGGTAATTAACCATTTTAAACTGTTGATTTTTGTGAAGTATAATATGTGTTCTTCTCACCTGTATTACTAGGTGAAATCTTCCTATACTCATCTTATTATGTGTATATATTGCTGAGTTATATATTTAAAGAAGAGTTTGATTATTATAGTAGAGAGCAGCTGCATACATACATGTGTTGCTGTAAAATCACTTTCGATTATGCTATTGTTCTTAAAGCAGACTTGTTCTTTTGTTTAAATACCTCAATGTATGATATGAAAACTGAACTGTGTATTTTTCTTTAGGAAAAAGGAATAGAGTCTCCAAATATTGTATAGCTGTTTTATTCTGTTAGATCATTGTATTTTTGCTGTATAGTTTAACAATTCCTTATATATGAAAAAGGCAATAATACTAGAAGGACAGATATCTGTAACAAGCATATATCAAAGAAGTGTTCTAGAAACAGTATTATTTTGTTGTTAAAAGAGCTAGTAGCAATATTCAATATTGCCTCTCATTCCTTCTTTTTGGTCTTTATAGATTTGGCTGATAAGACTATCATATTATTTTATAGTTAGGCATTTCTTTGTATGTACAGATACACCTTCTGAATTGTTATAGCTATTTATATTAAAAAAAATAGACACATGGATGTTTCTTATGGCTTCGGTGGTCTCAACCGAAGTCCTAAAGGTTGTAAGTAAAATTCCTAGTATATCTTGTTTACCATAAGGTTATCCAAAGTATTATGTATATATTAACTAATATACTATATATGTTTACAATTTGGTCACATATTTACGCCTAGATCCTGAATATAGGTATAGGGAGGCTGCTACACAGAGTAGATCCATATGATGGTGTATGTTTGGAAATTAGTAGGTAGCTTTGACATCCCTCTGCTCTGCATGATCTTTACCCAAATTCAGTTTCGAATATCCTATGTTTTTAAAATATACATTTACCCAATGTTACAGAGGGATGGGTGGTTAGGCACTCACAGGAGGGGTAGGAGTGAAGAAGTCACTATACGGAAGATATTAACTAACACAAATAAATGTCACTATCTTTTTATGTTATTAATTGCTTATTCTGCTTTATTAACAACAATTAAGAATTATTTCTTAAACTCTTAGAAATGATATCTTTAGATTCTTGGAACGTTAAGGGGGTTTCAGACAAAAGTAAAAGGAAACTAGCCATGCATTTGGTATACCATAGTAAATCAATGATAACCTTCCTTCAGGAAACTCACTTGATCACGCTACTTTGGGAAACAGAAAGGAAAAGGAAGTGGGTCAAACATATAGTAGCTGCTGGACATAAATCTATTTCTAGAGGGGTTGCTATCATTATTAACAATTCATATCAGGGGAAATTATTTCTATGAAAACTGACTTAAATGGTAGATGGGCTCTATTTACTTCTAAATATTATAGCATAGATAAAACTTTACTTTTTCTAAATATTTACAGTCCCTGCTCTAACCAACAACTGTTTATATATGAAATTTTTAATTTGCTGACTGAATTTCCTAACCATCTTTATATCATTGGGGGAGACTGGAATGCATTAATTGATCCTGACAAAGATAGGTCCCACAAAGAAAGCAAACAACCACATCGTACAAGTATAGCCCTCTATGAATTACAAAATACATTTGACTTATTTGATCCTTATGAGATATTCCAATATGACAAAATAATACCCAGATTTACCTTCTTTTCCCATTCACATTAATCTTGGCCAAGAATAGATGCCTTCCTAATATCACAATTTTTTCGGTCATCTGAGTTAAAGTATTGCATTTCACCTAGATCTATCTCAGACCATTAAAAAAGCAGCCTATATATAAATCTTTTAAACCTCAAACAACACATTCCTTACTTTAATAAGTGGACTTTAAACCCAAAAAATTATTCAGAAACAAGAGGTAACAAAAAAAGTAATTAGCATACTCGCTCAATTAGATGAAGAACTTATAAGCACTCCAATACCCTATGATAAGCAATGGGAAGCTGCTAAAGCAGTTATTAGAGGTGTCATAATTAAAAAATCTGCCTGGTTTAAAAAAAGTTACAATAGCACCAAAACCACACTAGAATCCCAGATTGCGTCTGCAGAATTGGAACTACAGCACAAATATACAAGAGACTTAGAAGGAAAAATTATGGAATGGCAAAAACAACTACATAAACATTATTTAGTAAACTTAACTTTTTTAGAAAGTAGGTCCTTATATCAGTACTCAGAATGGGCACAAACACCTTCAAAATTTTTAGCCAGGCTAATAAAGATGAAAAGTGGCCTACCAGGAATCAAAGAAATACACTATGAAGGACGCATAAACTAGGAAAACCAAGACATTTTAAATGTATTTGAGATCATCTATAAAAAGCTGTACAACATGCACCTCCCCCCCTCAAATGAAAAATTCCAAGAGTTCGTTCAAAACCTAAACTTTCCACAAGTTACCCATGAACAGCAAAAACTTCTAGGGGGATCACTTCACCTAAAAGAGATAAAAGACACAATAAAAAAATCTCAAACCAGGTAAATCTCCAGGACCCGATTGATGCACCTCTGAATTTTATAAAGTATTTTCAGAACCTGTTTCTAAAGTCCTACTTAAAGTATATAATTATATAATACAACATGGTATAACAGACACACATATAAATAACTCAAAAAAACATCCTTCTACTCAAACCGAATTCTGACCCGACAGACCCTACTAATTATAGGCCAATAGCCCTTATAAACATTGACTTTAAAATCCTAACCCAAATTCTAGCTAACAGGTTGAAGAGTATACTTCCCTCCATTATATCTCATAAACACCTAGGTTTCATGATAAATAGGCAAACTTGTGACAATACTCTGTTACTGGACACAGCTATCAGATTACTTAAATCAGATAAACATTTTAAATACGTTATTACAGCAGATGCTAGCAAAGCTTTTGACAGAGTTAATTTATGCTTTCTATTTAGATTTCCTCAAGAATTCATTAATAAAGTTAAGGTTCTATATCAGATGGCTTCTACTTCCATACAGAGTAACAATAATAGAACCAAGCCTATTCCCATCTCGAATGGCACAAGACAGGGCTGTCCACTCTCACCCTAACTTTTTAATTTATATCTCAAACTCCTACTCCTCTCTATTTCACAAAAAGCTTTCCTACACATTCCAAGAGTATTAAATACTAAACTTATCTATTCAGCCTTTGCTGATGATTTAAATATTTACCTACAACTCCCCACAACCGACCTTCCTAAGATACTGAAAGCTATTGATAATTTCTCAGACATTTCTAATTACAAATGAAACCCTAGCAAATCTCATCTTTCCCCCCTAAATCCTATTGATTATATGGACTATTACTTCCCCGAGAGTGAGATTAAGCTAAACTACCAGCTGAAATACTTGGGGGTAATATATACTCCTAATGTTAATGAAATTATTACAAATAATTTATATAACACCTGGAATACTATTGAGAATGATCTGAATGGATGGAAAAATATTAATATGTCTTTGTTATCCAAAAGTAGTGTCATCAAGATAAACCTGATACCAAGAATTATTTTCCAAATAAACACTACCTTTTCAATTATACCCCCAAAATTTTCATAGATATGGAAAAAATTATATCTATATTCCTCTGGTATCCTAAAGCTATCAGAATTAAATATGAGAAGCTTATACTTCTAAAAACTAAAGGTGGGTTAGGGCTACCTGATTTTAAGCTGTACTATAGTATTATTAGTGCAGACAAGCTATTCCAAATTTTAAATTATGAATCAAACACAAATGGATGGTCCCCCTTATGGTCCATAATTTGGTATGAACAAATTAACTCATATGGGTGCAATCCTAGATCTCTCCTGTTCCTTAACTTAAATCAAAAATCTGTCTATGTTAAGAATGTACACCCTCTTATTAAACAAATGATCTTAACTACCCAAAAGTTATTCAAGTCAATACAGTTATTAAATGCCTTCCTTCTCTTACAACCTCTACATCTTAACCCTAATTTGCTATTAAATAACTAACTGATAAACTTACAGGAATACCCCTTATTAAAAGATCTTACAGTCTGGGACATCTACAAATGGAAGGAATATGATATAACACAATTAAGAACTAATCTAAATCTCCCAAAGAAATATGTAAGCATTCTTAACTCTCTTCGATACCTTATAAACATCAATTCCCACCTGATAATTTCAATAAACAAAACACCAACTTGTCTCAGTTAATTCTACAAAAAACTAGCAATCAAGGGGAAAACAATTTCTAGAGTCTATAAAATTATAATAGATATAAAATACCAGAATCATATTATATTTTCCTCTTATTGGCAAAAGAAAAACCCACAAATTACTGAACAAGAAAAAAAAGGATGCCATTGAAAATACGGTCAAATTCACTCCATTCAAAATGTTGCTTTACACCCAATTTATGATTAATAATGATGCATATTTCACCCCTCAAAAACTCAGTAAATTTAATCCCAAATACTCTCCTAAATGTCCTCACTGCACTAATCAACAAGCAGACATTCTCCATGTTATGTGGGAATGTAGTAAAGTTTCATACCTCTGGTGTTCATTAAGGGCAAGATTAGAAAAAAAATGGGCTACCAAAAAAGCATTTTATCATGAGAAATGGCTATACTGCACATTAATGTTAATAAATTTCAAAGAATAAGTATGTTCTTATTACTATATGTGCTCTTGTCAAATTCTATATTTCAAAGAACTGGACCCTTGCATCCCCGCTTTTGTGGGAACGTTTTAGCAATTTAGCAACAAAGTACATCACAGCTCACAAATTACTATATGTAACTACCAAACGTAAATATCACCAAGAGTATTGGAAATACCTGTTAGACTTCATTCTTAAGAGGTAAAAATATTAATTTAGAAGTCTAATATTTATTATTTTTCCAGAAAGTCAATAATGAAGTGTTATTTAAACTCATATAAACAATGTCCCTTTTATATCTGTTGGTAAGCTGATCTAAGATAAATATAGTCTTAGTAAAGGTCTTAGTATATCTTTCTCCACCTACTAATAATATTCACCATAAAGGTTCCCTTTTTTTTCTTTCTCTCCCTCCAGAATAAGTTGTTAGTACAAAAATTGGGCTCTTGTAGTGACTTCTTTTGTATGTATTGTATATAGGTTGTTATTGTATGTTGTATGTTGTTTTTGTCTTATATTTTTTGAATGTTTTGTTTTATTGCAATTGTACATTTCTGAAAAATACAATAAAGACTTTTTTGAGAAGAAATTGCACACACTACAAAATCCACGTTTATGCATGCCATGATTTTTTGTAGTAAAGCTTTTTTATATCACCATTTTCCAGGCACTCTTAAAAGACCTACATCTCTTACACACAAAACTATGAGATGTTCCAACAGTCCTGCATACATCAGAATTACCATTAAAACTTCTCTAATTCTGACCAATATTTTTTAATGTCCTTATCATCAACAGTTATGCATAAAATAAAGCTGCTGGCAAATTTCATCACCGTGTTCCCTGCACCACCCAAAATAAAAATGATGTTTCTATTGAAATTGTAGAACAGTTTATTGAGGAAGTGAATAGCAGTGTTGATTTCTTAACCTTTATTTTGGGTGGTGCAGGGAACACAGTGTCCTTTTTAGATGTTGTTGTTAATTGGAATGAGGTTACAAAAAAAGTTTTCTAGTAACATCTATAGAAATCCTTGCTTTTCCAACAGTTACCTGCACTATTCAAGTGCCTACCCCATTTGTATGAAGAAAAATATTCCAAGGGTCAGATGATCAGAGCTTCCAGGCTAACCACTGACCAAGACAATTTCTTAAAAGCTATTGATGAAATTGTCAAAATGTTTCTAGATAGAGTCTATGAACTGAATTTATTAGAACATACTGTGCAGGAAATTAAACAGAAAAGACATGAGTTCTTTCCCCCATTTTGGAAGGGGGCATGCCAGTAAAAAGAACTAGTGACAGTAGTAAGAAATTTACCGACAGCTTTATTTTATGCATGACTGTTGATGACAAGGACATAAAAGAAATTATTAGTCAGAACTGGAGAATTTTTAATGGTAACCCTGCATTTGTAGCAAGCAGTTTGCTACAGTTTAAAGAGAAGACATTTTTTTTTTCCTAAAGCATACTGTAGCTGCTGTACAGCTTCATGCAGACAGGATATAAATTGTAAATATTTGCTACAGTTTGCTACAGTTTAAAAGAAATTGTATTGAGGGAGGGTTGGGGTCAGGGCACAGAAATGGGACCTGAATGGCTGGGACAGGGAGGTGTGTGTGTCATGTATCTGGCCACCTGCTTGATGTGCCAGTAAAAGAAACATTTGTTTTTTTTGGCTCTTTAATGGAAGAGCTGGGGGTGATGTGTAGCTCTAACTGTAATAAGCCAAATGCTTATTTTTGCTCTTCACTTGATGAGTGAAGGGGGTGGGGTACTGGTTCACAATACCATCCCAGGGCACTAGTTGAGTCAGCTATGCTTCTGCTGCTAATTGTGCAGACTTAGAGTGAAGTGTACATGGCTGTTAATGAATTTCTAGGTACATCTATTACATATTAAGTCATATAAAGATGCATCCGCTTTCATTTTGTCATTATACATGATCTGCACATAAAAGTACTTATCAGATAAAAATATGTGCGTATTCCTCAAGCAATGTGCTCTGTCCAGCAAAACTATTAGCCAGTTTAACAAATTGCTGCACTACTTACACTGATGAAGTTCATGTAGTGAATGAAAACAGTTTGTTTTCTGAAGCAGAGATTAAAGTCTCATTTTCTCATTTTACTGCTGGTTTCTATTTTTTTATTTTATATCTGTATCTTTATCTATATTTATATATATATATCTCTCTCTCTCTCTCTCTCTATATATATATATATATATATATATATACACCTCACGAAACTTCCAAACAAAGGAAAATAGTCATAAAAAGGCAAAATAATAAAAAGCGAATGGCTAAAAACACAAATTGACTTTATTACATAAAAATCCAACTGGTAAGTGTTTTCATTCCCTTCCTGGGACCTCTTCAGACCAAGTTGTATAATGAACATACTTATTTAAATACTTAATAACAATAACATGTGACCCAAAGCACTTAATGCCTTAACCCTTTCCTTCTAAGAACAACTTTAAAGTTTTCCCTATCATTTAAACCAGGGTATATACATGCATTCAGCCTGATTTGCCAGCAATATCCTCTCCAGTCCAGTTCATCTTCTACATCAAACCTATGATCAAAACCATTAACTTCATCAATTATTACAAATTTGAAGCATGCTTTATTTTTTTCTAACAAATGTTTTTGCTTAACATGTTTTGCCAAGGCATTGCTTTACATCAGTCTTGTCTACTGCTCTTATATGTTCATTCACTCACATGTAGAATTCTCTAATGGCTCTTCCTATATAAATGCTGGACATAATTCACATAGAGCCATGTATACCACATATTTGGACCTGCAATTATACAAATTATTCAACTTAATTTCAAAGCTTCTTGCTGTCACTACAAAATTCTTAACTTCTTTCATACATTGACATAACTTACAACTGTTATATCTTGTCATCCCCACTTCCAACACATCAGGCATACTTGAGCATAAATTCCTTTTCCTAAAAAAGTCTTTTAAACTTTTCCCTCTTTTAGAGTCAAAGACAGGCCCCGGGATTCAAGAAGCTCATCGCAAGGATGATTTTAGCCTTGCGCCGAGCAACCTCACTACAGATGGTGCGGCAGCGCCATATGAATATGTATGAGGGCGCTGCCGCACCCTTGACGTGCATAGGAAACGTGTGTGAGTGCAGGGGGCATGTATAAATGCTCTAAAGAGGTGTAAACATGCCCTGACAGTTGCATAACCTACTATGCCTACTAGTAGAGCCCACCTCTAATAGTAAGTCAGTAATTCAGTGTCTGTGGATACCAAAATGTATGCTAAGCATACAAGAGTGTCCACGAACAGTGAAATAAAATTGAAGTAGTAAACACACAAGCACGTAGTGGAATGTCCCTAGAACTTTCACAATTAGATTCCCCTTGTCCCTATTATACATTTGAATTGCTGCAATATCGAAGGTGTAAGCAAAGTGTAGCGTGTTTGCGCATTGCTGCCCTCCGCTGTGCATAGCTTACACATCAAATTCATTCAAATAGAGAAAAACATGTGGAATCAACTTAAATGTCAATAGTGTAGTGTTTAGAGCATCCGCCTAATGAACAGGCATTCACGGTTCAAGCCCAACAATAGCACATATCATTTTCCATGTGGAATGAATGTTGTTTTGCTGTAAAACTGACATAAGAGTATCACATGAGATATTTAACTAAATGTCATTCAATCAAAGTGGCACTGTCATAATGAATAAGTCACTAGTGTGCAGGTATAAGCACAAATAAGCAGCAGTAAACATATATAAGTACCAGTAAGCAAGTCTGAGTGCACTTGCACGGGTCTAAGCAGTGCCCAGCAAAGGAAATGTATATAAGTATGTACACACACACACATATATATATATATATATATATATATATATATATATATATATATATATCAAAGTGGGTTTTTTTTGCTGCTACTACCTGGGCGACTGTCTGATCTAGCTAAACTGCAAGTATTTCTGCTTCTTGAACTGTTTTAAACTGTTTAAAGTTGTTTTTGCACCTGCACTTTTAAAGTTTGCCCTGTTTGTTGCATTTACCTGTTGAGGCTACACACTCAAGTGCGCTAGCCTGTGTTACATATTTATTGCATTTTCCTGCTGTTTGTTGCAAAAAAGAAAAAAAAAAAAATTATCATTGTTTCCCATCTTTCCTGACCTAGAGTAGTCCAAATACAGGCTTTGCTGTATTCTGGACTTTTGAAAAGTTCCTGTGTTGCCCATTTCCTTTCTTGGATAAAGGGAGGCTTCTTTGTTCACCAGTGGCAGTGGGGAGCTTAGAGCAGCCTATCTATCCCTGGAGGAGTATTCCCAGCACAAGAATCTGGTAGTCTATTGGCCGTTTTGGGCCAATTTCTACCTCTTTCAAGTCCCCCCAGGTATAAAACCCACTTTAGCGCGGCTTTGCACGATTTTGCGCATGCGCAACACAGCTTAATTGGGTTTAAACCATTCTCGTCTCCACATAGTCTGCTCTTCACTTTTTCCCTTAGAACTGATCTAGTTTTCATAATAAACACCCTATTCCTACGCTAAAGCCTGGCACTTGCTCACTAAAGCAATTATGTAAGTCAGCACTAAAAAATTAAAAGCACTACACCCTCACAAACTCCCCTTGAGTACCTTGTTCCCTATTGGCGCTTTTTTCAATTATAAAGGAATTCCCAATACTATTCTAGCATGTCCAAAGGTCAGTTGTCAATCTCCTCTCTGGTCCAGCTGGTGAATCTGGGAATCCTGAGGCAATGTTACAACTGTGTCATGTACACAGACAACCCTCTCCTCCTCCCAACAAATTCCAACACATGTGAGAGATGCAACCATATAGCCAAACTGGAGGCTAAGCTCTCTCAACTCAGTACTGGCATAACCAGTCAGGAGGAGAAGGAAACCACACTCACTACAATTCCAATCTGTCATAGATATACCACGACAGCAAACCAAACACATAAACACACAAAAACATACTCCGAGGCTCTAAATAAAAATCTGCCTAAGCAACACAGACCTCCAAAGCAGACATCCAAGCAACCGCTACCCCAAAACAAAACACGTGCAACACATACCTCACAAAGCCAGTGTGCCAAACAGTCACAGCCCTTAAGGCTAAACAACACACCTGATACACTTGTAATAGGTGACTCTATCATCAGGCACACTGACGTCCCGCTCACCAGGCTGAACAAGGAGAAGGTCACGGTGAGCTGCCTGTCGGGTGCTAGGATCTGCCACATAACACAAGCACTCAGGTCACTCCAAGGCAAGTACAAATATGACTCAGTCATTGTCCATGCTGATGTGAATGACCTGAGATGTACCTCCCTGGACTACATGAAAAGAGACATAGAGGAGCTCACTGAGCATGTATCCCAGGCCGGTATGACCCTGACCTTGAGTAGCATCTTACCCTCACCAAGAATGATGCCACAATATGAAGACAAGATGATCAATTTCAACAAGTGGCTTAAGTATTGGTGTCATTCAAAGGGGATCCAATGCCTGTCAGCCTGGGATGACATGCTCGACAAGCCAAGATGCTTCACTAGGGACAGCTTGCACCTGTCACCCCTGGGCTTTCGGATATTGGCAAAGGCTCTTGCCACCCCATAGTGCCTTTTTTAGGCAAGGCTCAAAAGACAAACCCACCTCCATAGGTATCACAAGGGATAAGAAACTAAGAGTAATGCTACTCAATGCCAGAAGTCTAAACCTCAAGATGCATGCACTTGAAACTCTCCTTAGCATGGAGAACATTGATATCTGTGCAGTAACAGAAACCTGGTTCAAGGCTCCCGAGAGCACCCCAAGCACTACCAGGTTATACCTCATACTATGTTTTTCGGCCCCAAAACTTGGACGGAACCACAAAAGGAGGGGGAGTATCAATATTCGTCAAAGATACCCACACCTCCAGGTTGGTGGCACAGCACGAAGCATCAGAGACTATCCATGTACAACTAACAGTGGGTAAAACTGCCTTCCAGTTTATAGCCTGCTATAGACCAGCCTCCCAAACCCAGGAACCCCACTCAGCCTTCCTGAGAACACTGGAAAATATGAAGGTTTCTCCAAACACCATTATATTGGGTGACTTCAACTACCCAAACATAGACTGGGAGCATTACTCTAGCTCCAACACCCTAGCCCAAAGGTTCCTAGAATTTATAAACTCAAATGCTATGGAACAACTTGTTACCACTCCCACAAGAGGGGAAAACATACTGGACCTGATCATCACCAACATGGGGACTCTATGCTCCAGACCAGAAGTGTATCCCTCACTGGTAACATCAGACCATAAACTAATCTCACTAGATATTCACATCCCGAACCCAGCCCCTGCCCAGAAAACCACAGTGAAAAACTTCTCTAAAGCAAATTTCACACTCCTCAAAACCGAGGTGGAATCCTTCAAAGCCCCCGGGCCTGTGGAAAATACAGCCCAGACTGCAGAATCCTTTATAAATGCATTCTATGAACACCTTCAGGAATGCATGGATCATGCAATCCCAGACAAAACCAAGACCCAATCCTCCAAAGGCAGGCATCCTGTCTGGTGGACCCCAGCCATAAACAAACTATACAATAGAAGGAGGAAGCTACTACATGACAGAGCAAAATCCCAAAAAGGGAAGGCATCTCTGATCAGTATTAGCAAAAAACTACTGGCACACAAAAAAATCGTCTAAGGCCAGCTTCGAGAGAAAAATTTCACAGGACACTAAGAATAATCACAAGGCTTTCTTTAGTTATGTTAGGAACCTGGGTGGGAATTCCCAGATATGCTCATAATTAGTCCAAAATGACAAAAAATACACCATACCCACAGACATTGCCAACATCCTAGCTGACAGGTTCAGCGCAAACTTCTCCCCCCCTTCCCCACCAAAAGGGCAAATATCTATCCCAGCAGAGTGCTACCCCACAGACATCTCAGATGCTCAGGTAAGAGCTGCCCTCTCCAAAGCAAAAAACACAGCATCAATGGGACCAGAGGGTGTCCCGGGCTGCTTCCTACATGAACTCCAAGAAGAACTAAACCCAAACATAAAACTACTGTTCAATCCCAGCCTTACTACAGGATATGTACCCAAAGAGTGGCGTACAGCAACAGTGGTCCCTCTCCACAAAGGTGGTGCCTCAACGGATCCTGGAAACTATCGCCCCATAAGCCTGACTAGCTTGGTCTGCAAAGCTATGGAAAGGATCATCATGGACCTCATAAATAAAGGTATTGGATACCTACAGACACTGGATCCTACCCAGTTCGGCTTTGTTAAGGGCAGATCCTGCCTCTTAAACCTGGTCGATTTCTTTGAAACAGTCACCAAGGCCATTGATGAGGGGAAGGTGGTCCACACAGCCTACCTGGACCTCGCAAAAGCCTTCGATACAATACCCCACTCAGGAATTATAGATAAGCTCACCAGCTTAAATATAAACCCTTACAT
This sequence comes from Protopterus annectens, assembly GCF_019279795.1. NCBI lineage: Eukaryota > Metazoa > Chordata > Ceratodontiformes > Protopteridae > Protopterus > Protopterus annectens. The sequence continues at coordinate 719,271,816 of NC_056735.1, read as the reverse complement.
CACTAGATGGGTTGCAAACTTGCTCAAGGACAGAACCCACATGGTTAGAATTGCTGGAGCCATGTCAGACTCCAAACCAGTTACAAGTGGTATCCCACAAGGCTCAGTCCTGGGACCTCTCTTGTTCGGTATATATTTCTCGGAGGTACAGGCCAACACAGAAGGACTGTGGCTGACCAAGTTCACAGATGACTGCAAACTGGGCGCCATAATCGACTCTCCAGCCGACACAAGCATCCTTCAAAAGGGCCTCATAGAAACAGACAACTAGTGCCAGAGCCATGGCCTCAAGCTAAACGCCAAAAAGTGTATAGTCATCCCCTTCGGCAAAAACAAAGTGCCCACAAATTACCACATAGCTGGTAATCCATTAAGTATGGAAGAAGTAATTAGGGACCTGGGGACCCAAGTTGATAGCAATCTCTCATTCGAGAACCACGTGGCCAAAGTGGTTAGAAAAACATTTTATATAGCCCACCTAATCATGAAGGGATTCACATCTAGATCAGGGGAGGTCATCGTGCCTCTTTACTCATCCCTCATCAGGCCCATAATTGAGTACAATGCCCCTTTTGGGATGTACCTTACCAGACACCTGCAGTAACTGGAAAGACCCCAAAAGTACCTCACCAAGAGGATCAAAGGGCTCAAACAGATGCCATATGCTGCCCGGTTAAAGAAACTCCAGCTCTACTCAGTGGCATACCGCCTGCTCAGAGGCGATCTGTGCCTGATGTAAAAAGCCATGTCCAACCCGGAATTAATGGACATGCTGCACCTCAGAAAATCCAAATCCCATTGAGCTACGCGCTCGAGAGACTTGAACCTCAGCAATGAAATAAATAGGACATGCTGGAGGGACAGATTAATAACCCAGAGGCTCCCTTCACTCTGGAATAAAATCCCAGTCCAGGTTAGGCAGAGTCCCTCATTGACTCTCTTCAAGAGGAATCTTGATGAGTGGATGGGAGATCATAGATTTACTCCGGATATCACTTCTGTGTCACTGTTAGACAGAGGCACAGTATACTAACCTCGAAAAAGGGCATAGAAAAATTCATTTTAAAATGGGTGGCAAAAGCCAAACACACTCTGGCTAGGCTTGTAAATGCCGTAGAGCAGATAGCGTAGTATCAACCTATGAACCTATATATATATATATATATATATATATATATATATATATATATATATATATATATATATATATATATATATATATATATGTGTGTGTGTGTGTGTGTGTGTGTGTGTGTATATATATATATATATATATATATATATATATATATATATATATATATATATATATATATATATATACACAGTCTCTGAAACCTGGCTAAAACCCACCATAAGAGATGTTGAAATTCTCCCCCAGGCTATCATATCATACGCAATGATAGGCCTCATAGAAAAGGAGGTGGTGTAGCTATTATCTACCCCTCCACTCTCACTTTTACTCATCTGACCAACTCCATCCCGACTTTTGCCAATGCAGAATTGACTGTGGGTCTCTTAAAACTTAACAACTACAAATCCATCTGCATCTGCTCCATCTACATCCCACCTGGAGACAATACCAAAACTCTAGAAGACATCCTCTCATGGTTTAGCTCAAACATTAAAAATGAAACCTACATTCTAGGTGACATAAATATTAACTGGGCCCCCCTCCTCTTAGATACCCCAACTCAATCAGTCAACCTCTACAATTTTACCCAACTAATAAACATCCCAACCAGGCCAAATAAACAAGGTATCTCTGGTACCATCTTAGATTGGATATTAACAACCCACTCCAACAATATCTCCAAAGCTGATTTAATACCAGACCCCCTAAGCGACCACTTACCAGCCTTCATAGACCGCCTACCCTCTCACATAGAAAAACAACACCTGTTCAAGCAATCCCATAACCTAGCTTCCTTCAACCCCAAAATCTTCTCTGAATGCCTTAATATTACTAACTGGTCTCCACTAAAAAGCCTCCCACTAGACAAGGCTGTCACATATTTTAATCAAACTTTCCTTACCTTACTTAATAAACTAGCCCCTCTCCCAACCAAATGCATCAAAACTAATCCCTGCCCCTGGCTATCCCAAGAAACTAAACTAATAATGAATCAACAAAACAAAAAGTGGAAACTATATCAAAAACACAAAAACACCAGCACCCTCCAAGAATATAAACATCTACGTAAGCTAGCCAAAAAATCAACAACAAAAGATCGCAAAAACTACTACTGTGACCTGCAATCCAGGCACTCAAACAACCCAAAGAAATTCTGGACATCTCCTCAATACTCAACCCTGGTAATAATACCAACCTCAGCCCCAATCCTAACCTCTCAAGCCTTGAAACAGCCACTGAATTCAAAACATTTTTCATAGACTGCATAGCTAAATTATCCTCCACTTTCCCCAGCCCACCCAACAATGCTACCCCCTCACCCTGCCCCCTAACCTCCCCTCTCACACTCCTTCTCCCCCCCCATTCTCCCTTAAACCTGTCTCCACCAAAACTATCAAATGACTACTCCAAAAGCTAAAACCATGCCGCAATGCCCCTGACAACCTCCCAGCAAATTTTCTTCAAATGTCAGCTGAATCTATAGCCTATCCTATATCCATTCTCATAAATAGATCCATTCAGGAATCCTATGTACCTACCATCTGGCATCATGCTTTCATAATCCCTTTCCACAAAAGTGGTAAGAACAGAGACACTACCAATTTCAGACCCATAGCTATACTCTCTCCTCTCTCAAACATTCTCGAGAAAACCATCCAGTCTCAGCTAATGCCCTACCTAACCCAGCACAAACTCCTCTCTCCCACCCAGCACGGCTTCTGCCCCGGTCACAGCACCATGACAGCCCTCCTCTTCTTTCTTGAAACAATCAACCTAGCACGTGACAATGGCAAATACGTATCTTCTCTATTTCTTGACCTCTCAAAGGCATTCGACACAATCTCCCATTCCCTACTCCTCTCCCAGCTATCACACTTGCACCTATCTCCCTCAACCTTAGCCTGGTTCTCCAGCTACCTTTCCATGCGCCAACAGGCTGTACAGTGGAAAGAATCAACCTCCCCTTTCTTACCTACACCCACTGGAGTTTCTCAAGGGTCAGTACTGGGCCCACTCCTCTTTAACTTATTCATCAACAATTTCCACCTCTCCATCCCTGACGCCTCAGTCATCCAATATGCTGATGACTCCACCATCATCTGCTCAGCCTCCTGCCCCTCCAAACTTCTATTTAATACCCAAATAGCCTTCTCCAAAACAGAATCATGGATGCAGTCTCATCACCTAGCCCTAAATGCCAACAAAACAAAACTAATGATTTTCACTCCTACCAAAACCTCACAATTCAAAAAGGACCAATTTACCATCAAAAGCCACAATAACTCCCCTCTAGAAATTGTATCTAGTACCAAGCTACTTGGCATTACTATTGATAAAAACCTAAAATTTGATTCCCACATCCTCACTGCAATCAAAAAAAACAACCAGAAAACTGGTCTCCTCTACAGACATAACTGCTTCCTAACTCCCTCCTCCCATCAAACCCTTTCATCAACCTTCCTTCTCCCCTCTCTCTTGTATGGTGCTCCCCTATTCTTCAACCTACAACTTGGCCTCCATTCCAGACTCGAAGCTTGTTACAATAAAATCTGCAAATTTGCAACCAATCCTAAAAACTCCTCCGATCACTGCCACTCCCTTCACACTCTGAACTGGCTTGAACTCCAACCTACAAATAAAAACCTAACAACAACACAGCAACCAACCAAAACTCAAAACAGAATGCCCTCTCCCTCTTTCAACCCAACACACACCCTACACCACACCCAAAGGCCAAGAAAAGGCCCGGCCCATGTACACCCCTACCCCCACTACACCTGCACAATTGCTATATCCCACACCAGCCAAACTGTGTGGAATCTCCTCCCACACCACTACATAACATACCAAACCATAACAACTACAAATCCATGCTTCACTCCCATCTCGCCTCCAAATGGGAATGTCCTTCACATGCTCCTACCTAAAACACCCACACCACTAACTACACCCCTAAATCATTTTTCTTTAAAAATGTAACAATATGTCATAGGTCTTCCTCTTTATATCTTTCCAAATTATTCTTTATATTATACATTCTTATTATTATACATCTTTCCTATTTCTTTTGCATGCCCCCCCCCAGCCTGCCTTACACATATTCTCAAACTGACACCCTCTTAATTGCTAAGCAGTGTATCTATTAATGTAAAACTGTTATTTCCTGTACATAATAATTTTGATATAATATACTCACGTTATCTATTACTAATGTGGCAACTTTCTGTATTTTTGCCTTTTCCAAGTTTTACAAAACTCTGTACTTATATTTTGTAATGTTGCAAATGTCTGTATTTGTATTCGGAGCTTTTCTCCTCTGGTCGCCACTGAAAATCAGCCACAAGCCCAGTTGGACTAACCCGGTTAACAAACAATAAATAAATAAATAAATAAATAAATAAATAAATATATATTTATATATATATATATATATCAAGCTTGGTAGGAGTGAGCAAAGCACTTCTACTCACACCACAGGCAGGATATTACCAGTGGGAGTAAAATTCTTGATCTACTAAGTCTACTTTACACACAGAGGGTAGTCCCTGGTGAGACCACCCAAAAATTGATAGACTATTTGGCCATCCGACCATTACACAAGCAAGGTCAGGTATGTTCAAGGACTAAATGGTGGAAGACCCTGAGAATACATGGGTTGGGACAACATACATGTAGGGCCCCTAACACTCGGAAGAGGGCAATGTGTGGAGGTGTGTCATGGCTGTGATAGCAACTGGACAATGGATGGTATGCGTGTATGTTGAACTCGGGTGGGGTGGAGGAACTTTGGGTATAAAATTATGGATCCAGGCATGCCAGGGTTGGATGGGCTGGTTTTAATTGGACTGCCCCGTGGGGGTCAGCGAGTTTGTTATAAGTATATATGCATACACACATGCAGACATCTATATGTAGCAGTACATTCTCTGTAACACATTCATTCCATTTGCAGACATAAATAACATGAATGTGCCCTTACAAACCTTGACATTAGATAGAATAATAGGTTGTGCATAAGAGGGAAGGGACAAAACTGCTAAAATGCAGAAGTGTGTACAATGTCCGAAGTCAGTGCTGTGCTGAAAAATCAAATGTGAGGACTTTCTCACACATGGAATCATTCCTGTGATCTGCCTGCTACAGCAACACCAATTACTAAACCGGTCTATTTGTAAAAGAAATACTCCAAACACGTACATAATTAGGCTCTCATGTGTAAAGTGTGCATTACCACAGTCATATTTATTAATTTATTGTAGTGTCATGTTAAGGAGAGTAAGGATGTAATGAAGTATAGAGTCTAATCTTGACATAAAGATATGCGTGCTCCATGTGGGACAACCCAAAAATTGTGAATAGTGTCTTTTTGGTTGCTCATGTCACCAGTGTTTGTGGACTAAAAGTTTGGGAGTTCTGAGGATACGTGGAGTGAGTCAACCGATGGGATGGGTCTACAGGAGTAGGGAGTGGCCAATGTGTAGTGGTGTGGATACACCGCAAATCCAACTGGAGAATGGATGACTGCAGTGTTAGGGAGGTGTTAGGAAGGGTGTTTGGGGAACCAGGAGCCATGGGTATATGGGTATATATGCAAATGAAGCAGCACAGCAATAGTGTGTTGGTTAGAGCAACTGCCTAATGAACAGACATTCCCATTCTGAATCCCACTGCATCACATACCATTTACCATCGGTAATCTATACATGAACATATTGTGACACCTGTCCGCTGTATAACCTGCAAAATAACAATTAAAAGTGAACTGGAGTGAAGTGTCAGTGTCATAATGAATAAGGCACTAGTAAGCAGGTTTAAGCATATATAAACACCAGTAAGCGTGTGTAAGTGAGTTTGCGCGGGGTATGCATTGCTTTACAAACACACACACACACACACACACACACACACATATATATATATATATATATATATATATATATATATCCCCAACTTGAAAAAAAAAAAAAAGAATCCACAACGGTGTAAAGTTAAGGCTTATTTCAGCAGCACCACCCCCTCCCGGTTTTTAGCTTTAACCAAGCGTCCATCAGTGTGTCACATCATCTACTACACACAACAAATTAGTGTGCAGCCTCTCATTCCATTTAAAGTCATCTTACTACATATATATGTGTGTGTGTGTGTGTGTGTGTGTGTGTGTGTATACATATATATATATATAGTTACAGGCATATACATATATGTATATATATATATATATATATACATATATACGTGTGTGTGTGTGTGTGTGTGTGTGTGTGTGTGCGTAGGTATACACAGATATACAGCTGTGATAGGAAACAGCACACAAGAATGAAATATGTTCACAGGCTATGCCAATGGAAGTGAGGAGCACAAGCAAGAAACATGAAACACGTAGCATGACCTTCCACCCCCCCCCCCAAGCCGGACACAGGAAACATACACACAAACCCGCAAACAATGTAAATAGTCCACTGCTCCCCAGACCATAGGCAGGATACAACCGGCGGGGGCTACACAGTGCACCAGTAAAATCTAATTGTGTAATCTTGGAACACAGACAGGAGCGTCCCTTGCGGGACACCCCAAAAATTGACAAGACCAAAAGAAGGTGATACACCGACCATTCTGGCTGGGGTGTATACATACCAGGAATACAAGGGTGGGAAAGCCTGATGACCCATGGGTCAAGACAACTGTAAGACATGGGTCCCGTGAAGTGGAGAGTGGGCAGTGTCTAGTGGTGTGTTCAGAACCGACCAGGACCCAGAGTAAGGATGGGTGCTGTAGAGGAGGTGCGGGTGGTGGAACTATGGGTAGCTACTTGTGGGTCTAGGTATGCAGGTGTTGACTGATGTGGGTCTATATGGACAGCCCCAGGGATGTAAGCAAATGTGTTCATTGGGCAGAGGCATCGCCCAATGAGCAGCCACACCCACTACGAGTCCCACTGCAGCAAAGTGTAATATATATGGCAAGGAACAGAATAACCAGATGTAGATGTATATATGTAGAGGTATGTGTGTGTATATCTACCCATAGCAACATAGAGATAAGCCACTCCCTCTCCATAGTACAAATGTATACATACAGAGACAGAATACATATACATACCCACATATAGATATATACATATGCAGACACCCATAGACCCATATGTTGTTTTATATATATATATATATATATATATATATATATATATATATATATATATATATATATCTGCAGACAGCAATATATAAATATATACATGTATGCATACATATACAGATATATCTGTATATAGTAATATATATATATATATATATATATATATATATATATATATATATATATATATATATATATATATATATATATATATATATATATATATATATATATATATATATATATATATATATATATATATATATATATATATATATATATATATGTGTGTGACTGTAAATATACACATGTGTATAGCTAGGATATGATAAAGCAGCTATGAATTACATATGTTCACAGGCCGTGCATATGGGGGTGAGGGGTCCAATAAACAAACATGTAACACATAGCATCAACCCCCCCCCCCCCCCCAGCTAGGCCACTGAGACATACAGACACACAATAAAAGTAAACACACCACTGCTTCCCAGACCACCGGCAGGATACTACCAGTGAGAGGGACCTGCCAGGTCTATTCTTGAAACATAGACATCGATGTCCCTTGTGGGACACCCAAAAATTAATGATCATTGGTGTCAGTCCCAGTAATGATTCATCAAACCAGGCTGTAGACGTACACGGACCAGTAGGTTGTGCAAGCCTGATAACCCATGGGTCGACACAACATACAACATGTGTCCCGGCATGTGGAGAGTGGACAGTGTGTAGTGGTGTGTTTATACCCCACCTGCATCCACAGTAAGGATGAGTGCTGTAGAGGAGGGGCAGGTGGGGGAACTATGGGTATGCAATTATGGGCCTAGGCGTGCAGGTGTTGGCTGGTGCAGTCATATTAGGACTGCCCCGGGGATGTAAGTAATATTCTGAAATGGGCATAGCTGATGCCCATACCTCTCAACCCCTAACAGCAAATCCACTGGACAGGACATAAACCATTGGGGGAACAAATAGGGACCATACCTCTGAACTGTCCCCGATTTCCAGGGATGTCCCTGATTTTGACTCAAATTCTAACTCTGTCCCACTTAGTCCCTCGTAAAACTAGTGACTTTTGGAGGAAAGGTGGTGAATTACACGTAATGAATAATGACAACAATTAAGAGTTATAAACATCATTTACCTCAGAAAATGTGTATGAATTCATATGCTCTGAGTCTGTCAATGTGTCTGGTTAATAGCACTAATAATTTAAATGTGTCCCTGATGTTGTTATGACGTGTCCCTGATTCAGTTGATATTTGTCCCCAATCGTTTGAGATGTCTGATAGAGACAGAAAGCACATATTCCACTTACAACCTTAGAAAGATGATATTAGGTATGCAGTAACATGGCAGAGTTGAAGATGTTAAGATTTGCAGTGGGTGTGATGAGGATGGACAGGATTAGGAATAAGTATATTAGAGGGTCAGTCCAGGTTGGAAGATTTGGAGACAAAGCCAGAGAGGCAAGATTACATTGGTTTGGACATGTGCTGAGGAGGGATGCAGAGTATATTGGGAAAAGATGCTAAGGATGAAGCTGCCAGGTAACAGGAAAAGAGGAAGGCCTAAGATAAGGTTTATGGATGTGGTGAGAGAGGACATGCAGGTGGTTGGTGTGACAGAGCAAGATGCAGAGGGCAGGAAGAAATGGAAACAGTTGACCTGCTGTGGCAACCCCTAACGAGAGCAGCCAAAAGAAGAAGAAGAAGAAGAAGCATGACTCGGCTGAAGGATGTGGGTTCCAAAACCCAATTACTTGTTTGTATTGAAGAGTGTCAGTTCCCATGTATTAGCCAAACAGGTGCAGATTGTAAGAGGAACACACCAATAATATGAATCAAACTCTTGACAGGCCGCGGATTCCATACAGTCGAATGGCATGCTTTTGTCTAATGGGCAGCCATTCCCGATACTGTAGGCATGTAATCTGATGTAGTAGGCATCACAAGGTAATATCATAGTCCTCACTCCCACCCAGGGGTGTGATTGTCAGATGCAGTTTCCAAATGCAGTGCATTGCAAGTGCGAGAGCAAGCGGGTGTAAGCCTGTTTGGCCTCCAGTATGCGAGTATTACACTGGTGAAGCAATGTAGAGGCTAACTGAGTGTAAGAAACTGTAACCGGAGGATAGCATTGCTTAGCTCCACTCAAACCCACGCACACCTGCTCACAACTGCTTTAATGTGCATTAGTCACTCTGTATCCAATGGCCTTGTTCTGCCCAGCAACAAAATAAATGGCCTCTGCAAGGCTCAAATCCAGGACCCTGCACACACAGCTAATGTGATTTACCACTAAGCCATGGCAGATATACAGACATTGGATGTTATCACAAACATATCATCCAGCGCAGTCATTCAACAGTATAGGAAATGTATTCCATCATGTAGATGTATGTGTGTGTGTTTATGTCCAGATATAGATACATACATATATATAGATATATCAAGAACATCCCCAAAGGATTGAAAAGGGAAACACCAGCAATGCTTGTATTATGTAGTGGTGTTGTCCTATGACATGTGTCATTAATACACGCAAACATTTGTACATTGGCCAAATACATCACTCTGTGCATTTTATTTACATTAACATAAAAGTTCCTGTCCAATCATTATGTGAAAACAGTACTCTTGTAAGGTGCTGTGTGCGACATCATCATCATGAAAAAGGTAAATGAGGTAACCATAGAGGGACCGGTAGTGCTGTGTATACAATGGGGTCGTCTGCATCACGTGTACCTGGAACCTTTAGGAGTCATGTGCATACCAGGATTGTGTGCCTGAGAGACAGGGGTGAGGACAACTGGTGTATGTTGTGATGCATATTAAAAGGGTTACATGTTTCCAGTGGACATGTGTGTGAAATGGACAGCTATGTATGGGGCAAATGTTGTTTTAGGAACTGATTGGCCTTTTGTTTCCGTAGGGTGAAAGTGGGATGTGGGTGCAGGAGAGTAGGTATGCTCATGGAGGATGGGTTGGGTAGGATGACAGACAAGACAGCATACAGGGTCGGTATATGCCACATATGGGGGGATACACCTTGGACAGGGAGGGGTCTTTGGCAGTCACAAGCCCATGATCCCCCAGATGGAAACAGTGGGACAGAGGTCCCCACCCATGGGCAGCCACCACTGCACCAAAACAGCTGCAAAGGTGGCAGTGCTGGGGGGCTGTCTAGGAGTGGCAGGCTTACCCTGTAAATGTGACACTCTGCCCTTGAGCTGGCATATCTGGCCTCAAAACCCCTTATTGAGCCCCTATGCACCACATCCGGGACTGTACGACAGCGGACAAGTTCCTGTCTGGACTTGTTCCCAGGGGGGGGAAAGCCCCATCCTCAGTGGTGGATCCACCAGAAGGTGGTGCAGAGCCAACAGAAGTGGAGGTCCAAGGCTGGGCCCCAGATGTGCTGGTGCCTGGTGCCATGGCCAGCTGAAGTAGGACAGAAGGTTCTGCTGGGACCTCCAAACCTATATAGCCTATGGTGTTGCAGTTTTAACACAGATATGGCTTAGTAATAGTCAGCAGCATTCAGGATTACTTATAACCGCATGCATAGATATGACCATCAACCCAACACAACAGATGGTATACATTTGCAGAGGGAGCACAACACATGCATACATACTGCATGACATCTGTACAAAGTGTAGAAGACTTGTTACTGCAGCTATGAACAGTGGCCCATTACTGGCATGTCACTGAGAACCCCAAACAGTGATTGTCATACCACTGTTTCATGTGACATATGTCCAATCAGGGATGTGATGGCAGTAACTTTCATCACTATCACCATGTACTGACTGCAATCCTCACACTATGCTCCTGCATTTCACAGATGTGTGTTCAGTGAATAACACAGGAAGCAAATGGTTCCACACACTGACCAGTCCACAGATGGCCTTACAAAGGGGGGTTCCCTCACAAACAGAGCACTGTCTTGTCAGTTTTAAAACATGCAGAATAGCCATTACCACACACAACTTGTTAAACTGGCAGTAGTCTCAATGAAGCATAGCTACACTTACATGCTGTAGTCATGTCTGGCACATCACTCTCCTGCTTTAGGCTGTTTTCCACTGTGTATGTTGTTTGAGGAACATCCAGATATCATCCGCGATGTCGTTTACCAAACACCAGATCCAGGTTCCACTCACAGTGACTGTCATGGGCAAACACCAACATGATGTTCCTAGATATTGTACTGTGTTTCCATGCAATTGGCTATGAGAACATCATCACAGCTGTTCCACATGCAATCAGCTAGAGGAGGACTGCAATAGGTGCAGAGGCCATCACCTGATCATGACCATCACTTACAAAATACAAGCTGCTGCTGAGCAGGTGTACAACTCCACATCCACCACAGAGTGTGTGGGAGGGACAGACAGAGGCAAAGTACATCAGAGAAGGGCTTGGAGACTAAAACCTAAGCATTGTCTGTCACACACCTACCAGTACAGGGATTCAAACCCCTGACTGACTAGTCATTGCTATCACAAGTGCATGCAGTTACTCCATGTGCCACAAAGCTGACATGTAGGTGTGCTGTAAGAACACATATGTGTGCTGGTGAGCGACATCTGCAACAGAGATATAGTAGACATACATTAGGTGTGGCACTCGCCTTACAGTAAGATGTCCTGTTTGATTCTCATCTATAGCGTCTACTGTGTGGAGACATGCGTGAATGGGCGTACCTTCGTTGAAGGTTGTGTGTCAGGGCCGGCAACTCGGCACATAAAAATCTACTGCTAATCATTAGTGGACCGGCATTCCGCTGTGGCGACCCCTAACCCGGGAAAAGCCGAAAGACACAACAACAACATTAGGTGTAGCACACATGGCTGTCCACAAATACACTTCTTAACTACTTAGTTTGCCACACTGCAGTAATGCACAGGTACTACATGCACCACAGGGAATATCTGGAGGTTCTATGGGCAAGGGCATGTGAACATGTCTGACATCAGTCAGTATGCCAATGGGAGTAATACTGGGTGTGACTGCGGTTTTGAGCATCATACCCCACACACAGACACAAGTTGCCAGTACTGACATGCATGTGTGCATTGCTTCATGGGTGTGTAGTGGTTGGCTGTGCAAGATGCCTGTACAAGGCTGGGTGAGGTGTAATCCTTGGCATCATGCCACCCAACAATGGTGTGCAGTGTGGTACAGGGGTGTAGTGTCTGCAATGTCCCACACAGATAGGTATTGTATGAACTGTCCTGACATCCTGGTTACTATTGTGTATGGCTATTGCTTTGCAATGCATGTCATGTCTGTGTTTGATAGTCCTTGACATGGACATTGCCTGGGATGTGTACGTCTCACAATAATGTACAGTGACATGTACAAGTGTACCTGGTTTGGCTGACACATGTTGTGTACACAGACTGTTATCCTCATATATGCCAATTCTGGCCTGGTGTGGCAGGACCTGCTTATAGACAGCAGGTTGACCCTACACCTGAATTGACAGCATGATACAGGTATTCCCTGGTATCAGTGGCATCAGTCTATACAGGGCATGTGTGTAAGGCATTGTATGGCCTCTGTGGATCACATTTGATGGCACAACATGTGTTGCAGGCATCCAGTGGGGAACATAGTGAAGGCGCATTGACCGCAATTATGTGCCTATTGTACTGCCGTACAAGGTGCCATGCCCTCTGCATCCCACTGCAATCACATCATGCCTACTATCTGTCATCAATGTGCAGGGTACTAGCAACATAGTGGGATATTCTAGGCAAGTGTGTTTGTGTGTGACATATGGGTTCAGAATGTATTCCGGGTAATAGTAGGGTTGCATACTTTGTTCATCAGGCCTTTTGCCAGATGTAGGGGTATGGCTTGCCAACACAGTCCCTTGGATGATTGACAGCTGTACTCCTCGTGAGGTGGACATTGTGACATATAATATGGACACCATATAGGAAAACTACAAAATCAACTCCCCAACATGTCCAGTGGTTAGAAACACACAGCCACCTCCACACAGGTTCTGACTGTCAAACACACACATCTGCCATGTCTTGGAAAAGAACCCCCACCTCACTAATTTATCACACTATAGCATTAGGCAGTTACAGCAGTCCCAGAGGTGTATTACTAGGTGGGTGACAACAGCAGGATTGTCAAAGGTGGTTATGTGAATTGTAAAGAGTGTGCATACTCTAAAAAACATTGTTCCTTTCTTAGGCAGACAGACACACAGTTGGCCTGTCTTGGAATAGAACTCCTACCTAACTAGTTTATTACAGTACAGCATTATGCAGTTACAGCATGCGCTACGGAGATTACTGGGTTACAGAAGTCCCAGAGGTGTATTTCTAGGTGGGTGACATCAGCAGGATTCAAAGGTGGTTATGTGAATTTTAAAGCATTTGCATACTCTAAAAAGCATTGCTATTTTCTCAGGCAGACACACACACAGTTGGCTTTTCTTGGAATAGAACTCCTACCTAACTAGTTTATCACACTACAATGATACGCAGTTACAGCATGTGCTACAGAGAATACTGACTTACGGTACTCCCAGAGGTGTATTTCTAGGTGGATGACATCATCAGGATTGCCAAAGGTGAGTATGTGAATTGTAAAGAGTGTGCATACTCTAAAAGCATCATTTCTTTCTCAGGCAGGCAGGCACATACACTTGGCCTGTCTGGGATTAGAACACCTACCAAACTGGTTTAGCACACTACAACATTACACAGTTACAGCACACACCATGGAGATTACTGGGTTACAGTAGTCCCAGAGGTGTATTCGTAGGTGAGTGACATCAGCAGGATTGCCAAAGAAGGGCATTTCAAGTGTACTGCGAGTTGTACATGTCTGTTACCTGTGTGTACCTGCTGCTTACTGTCACAAAAACAAATTTACACCTGCCTTATGCAGTCCTAATTGACAGTATCAACAAGGCTTGCAGGTCTTGAACCCTCGACCATGCAAATGGAGGTCACTGGATGTACCGCTAAGCCATCTGGGCTGTCCGCATGTTGAATGGAGTTTATAATGCACATCTTACTACAGGTTTTCCACAGTACTGTAAATAAATGGGACAGTCACATTGTGTACATATGTACAGTACCCTTGAATGTTCTGTACTCTGTAAAAAAACAAAGACAAGTCTACATATGTACAACTGTCATAACTACACACACACACACACACACACATAAATATATATATATATATATATATATATATATATATATATATATATATATATATATATATGTATATATATATATATATATATATATATATATACTCATACCCTGTACCTTGGATATGTACAAACACACACACACACACACACATAAGCACACACACACACACATATATATATATATATATATATATATATATATTATTATATATATATATATATATATATATATATATATATATATATATATATATATATATATCTGAACACCCTTTGTGACACAGAAGGGTTCCAAAGGAACTGACGTGTACACAAAACAGAGGCATCTCTTGTGTTATAACTGTTATAACATTTAAATCTTAAGCAGTTCACCAGAGAAGGGATAGTTGTTGTGTATGTGGAGTTTGGGGTGGGGAATGATGGCTAATGTAACCTACCCCGGGGATTGTGGAGTTAGGGTGGGGGAATGATGGGTATGGACTTACATCCTGACAACCACTTCTGTGTCACTGCTCGACAGTGGCACAGGAAAATAACATACCCAACTGTAGTCATGCTTGACTGTGTATTCTTTACCATTCCTAACTATGTAATACTTTGTAGCCACCAGTCACCACAGATGGCTACCATGGTGTGCTAAAAGACATTGCACGTGTGCATGCCTGGCTACAGGGTAGTCACATACACAAACATGCACACACTTGCCAGTATTGTACATACACGTCTTGCCTATGTAAAAGTAACTAGTACAGTGGTATGCAGTTGCGGTATGTGCCACAGAACACATACAATTACACTTACTCTGATTCCACTTCTGAGTTGGGTGACATCACAGGACTGATTACTTGCAGTGGGGAGGGGGGAACAGAGAGGTTTAGCAGTTGACAAGGATAAAGGCCAGTGCAAAAGGTGGTATCTCTTTAGAATGCAGCAAAACCCGCTGTCATGACAGGATGCAGACACAAATACACACACACACCCACTTGCTGCCACACACACAAACACACTCAGCCATTTGCTGATACACACAGGCATTTGCTGTCATACACACACACAGTTGCCAGTAGTGGGATCAGAACTCCTGCTTATCTACAGGTCAGTCTTACAGTACTATGCAGTTATGAGATGCGCCACAGAGATTACACAGTCCAAGTCAGTCAGAATGCCCTTCTAAGATTGAGAACAACAACAGGGAGACTGACAGTCATGAAGTACATAGCTGTAAACCTGTGTGTTTAAAGTAGTTGTCCATTACAACCTGTATGCACAAACAAGACACATCATCTGCAGGTAGTACATAGGTAGGCCTGAGGGGTATAGTTGTAGCACAACAGGAACCTGAACTGGAATATGCCCATCTGTGGAATGGATAACTACTATCACTATACAGGGTTACAGTGGGCATGCTCATACACTTAGTAGCACAGGGCCATTTGGGATGCACTATGACTACAACTACACAAGGTTATACTGGGCATGCTCATACACTTAGTAACAAAGGGCTTGTTGGATGCACTGACTCAAATTACACAAGGTGGCAGTGGGTATGCTCATGCACTTAGTAGCACAGGGCTGTTTGGGATGCACTCCGATTTTAACCACAGAAGGCCACAGTGTGCATGCTCATGCACTTACATGTACAGAACACATTGTAATGGACTCCTATTGTAAACACACAGGTTTACAGCTATGTACATCTTACCTGTCAGTATATATGCACGTCATACTGGTTTACTACCTGATATTTATATGTGGCCTGTAAATGATATATCTGTGTCTGTGCTGTGTGATACACGTGCATACATGTACATGAAGTACTGACATATATATGTTAAGTATACACATTTATGCATGTGTGGACATGACAGACAATAGGTTACCTGGGACACACAGGTGGATGCTACCTACAGCATGTGTCACACACCTTGCTGCCCTGAAAGGCATACATTGATAGCATGTTGTGGACAGTGGCATTATATGTGGAACAGTGGCATGTACAAGCATAATGTGTGAGCCACATTGTGTAATGGTACTGAGGTGCAGGTGTCAAGCTAGCCTCTCCTGGCTGTGTTAGTAGTTGTCATTATTAGCAGGACTGCTACCCTAAGTATATCTGACATTGGTCATATACACAATTTCTGCTGCTGTCCGTCACCTTACATGAGGCATTTGCTACCAAGCACATTACTGCCACTCGCAGTGATGTCATGGTATGAGTGGCAACTGCTAGACCAAAACAATGAGCCAATGTCATGTTGTTATTATGAGATTGTCCAGTGTCTGTCATTCCGGGCTGTCATGACTGAATGACAAGCCTTCAACACAGAGCACATGCAGCCATGTTTCACGTGTGTGTGGCTAATACCTAGGTTGCATTTACTCATATAGCCACATTCCAAGGCAAATGTCCTACACCCAGAAGTAACACCCTGACACCTACAAGACAATTGCATTGGATGCTTATGCTAATCAGTGCTAGATGTGTGGCTTTAGTAATCCATTTGCTCAATGTAGAACCTACAATGGGGAATACTGACATCTGTGCAGTGAAGAACCCTGGCTGAAGGCTCTGTAGTGCACAATTGCACTACCACCATATAACTCAGATCCAGACATGTGGGCCATAACAGTGGTATGAACCATTACAGGTGGTGGTGTCCACATATTCATAAAGGCTACTCACATGTAAAGACCACTACTCCAACATAACTCATCACAGATGAGTCAGGTACAGGTGACAGTGGCAAATGCTGCATTCTAGGTTGTATCCTCATATGCATCCACCACTTTGTTCCCAGACTACCAACACACATCCATATGTGGTATGACATAGTATGGTAGACCACCAGATAACCCTCGATTGGTGGACTGTACCTAGGCCTACATCAACTGTGCAAAGTACCCATGGATAGACACAGCTGCATAATGTGTTACACAATGCAATAATACCACTGTTTGTAACCAGCTCAGTTGTACACATACCAGGGTCCCTTGGATGTTGTCAGCATTAACACGGTCGACTGTTGCTGTACACCAGTAAACAACACCCTCATGGTTGGATATGACCTAACTGTACCTGCCCCAGATATGTACATCCCACACTCATACAACATAAATGACATTACCATAGCTTTCACTATTCTTTCTACATACAGGTGGCTGCAGTCATTACACACATGCACATGGCAGATAGCATGCAAACATTACATAAGGTTTGATATCTATGTTAACAGAGGTAATATTCTCTCTCTGCTGGTCACCCATGACACCTATCGCATCATACAACATCTCATGTGGCATGTATGTCATTAGACATGTCCACCTAATGCAATGTCTACAAACATACCCAAATAACAGGATCATAGGACCTACACAAGGCTTGTATTGACAGACTCAGGGAAATCTAGCTCTGCTCTGTATGTTCCTGAGTAGTCACAGGTTTCCAAAGCAAACTTCAAATTACTTGCATCCGAAGTGGAAAGCTTCACTATTCCCTTGCAGAAGGATAATGATATCCAGGATGCGGAATCCTACACTAAGGCACTCTATATGCATCTTCAGGATTGCATGGACCGTGCTATCCCAAATAAAATGACTCCTTCCTCAAGCAAGAAGAAACCAATCTGGTGGACCCCGGCCATAAGCAAACTTTACAATAAAAGGAGGAGACTTATACAAAAAAAGGCCAAATCTCAAGTAGAAAAATCATCCCTGATCAGCATTAGGAAGAAATTGAGGGCCCTCATCAAGTCAACTAAAGCTAATTTTGAAAAGAAAGTTGCCAAGGATGCCAAGGATAACCATAAGGCCTTCTATGGCTATGTCAAAACCCTAAATGGCAATGCTCAGGTCTGTTCTGAGCTAGTACAAAATGGAACAAAATACACTGACCTTTCTGACATTGCCAACATCTTGGCTGACAGGTTCAGTGCAAATTTCTCTCCCCCCTCACCACCTACAGGGCCTATTACCATTCTAGGGGATTGTGTAAGTCCAATTATTACTGATACGTTGGTTAACAAGGCTCTATCTAAAGCTAAAAACACTGCCTCCATGGGACCAGATGATGTCCCAGTCTGTGTCATACGCAAGCTCCAAAAGGAATTAACCCCACATCTTAATACCCTGTTCAGTCTCAGCATCTCCACAGGATATGTGCCCATAGAATGGCACACCGCAATGGTGGTCCCGCTACAGAAGGGTGGGACCACAATTGACTCTGGGAACTACCGATCAATAAGCCTGACCAGTCTGATCTGTAAGGCTATGGAGCGAATCATTATGGAACTCATAAATGGAGAGATTGGGAACCTCCAGTCTCTGGACCCCACACAGTTCAGCTTCGTCAAGGGCAGATCATGCCTCCTGAACCTGGTGGATTTCTTTGAGACAGTTACTCAGGCTATAGATAAGGGAAAGGAGGTACACATGGCTTACTTTGACCTTGCTAAAGCATTTGACACCATTCTCCATTCAGGTATTATTGATAAGCTCACCAGCCTGGGCATAAACCCTTATGTCACAAGATGAATCGCAAACTGGCTCTCAGACAGATCCTATAAAGTAAGAGTAGCGGGATCTATGTCCATATCCAGACCAGTAACAAGTGGTGTGCCACAGGGCTCTGTCCTGGGGCCCGTCCTGTTTGGCATATACTTCTCAGAAGTACAGGCAAGCAGCACGGAAGGGCTGTGGCTGACTAAGTTTGCAGACGACTGCAAACTGGGTGCTATAATAGAGTCTCCGGATGGTGTCAAAGCCATGGTCTCAAGCTAAATGCAAAAAAATGCGTAGTAATCCCCTTTGGAAAAAACAGAGTACCCGCAAACTACAACATAGGAGGTAATCCCCTGAAATCTGAAGAAGAAATAAGGGATCTAGGGACCCAAGCAGATAGTCAGCTTTCCTTTGATAACCATGTTGCCAAAGTGGTTAGAAAATCCTTCTATGTGACCCATCTGATCACGAAAGGGTTCGCATCAAGATCTAAGGATGTAATGGTGCCCCTCTACTCTTCCCTCATCAGACCCATTATTGAGTACAATGCACCAATTGGAATGTACCTGCCTAGACATCTCCAGCAGCTGGAGAGACCACAGAGTTACCTAACCAAGAGGATTACTGGCCTCAAACAATTGCACTATGCAGCACGATTGAAAAAGCTAAGACTGTTCTCTGTTGCATACTGCTTTCTCAGAGGCGATCTCTGTCTAACGTACAGAACTATGTCCAACCCAGAATTGTTGAACATGCTTCATCTTAGAAAAAACAAATCTACTTCAGCTACACGCTCTAGGGATATAAACCTCAACACAACAATGAATAGAACATGCTGGAGGGATAGATTCCCTTCGCAGAGACTTCCCTTACTATGGAACAGGGCCCCAATCTACATAAGACAGAGCCCCTCACTATCACTTTTCAAGAGGAACCTTGATGAGTGGATGGGTAACAGAAAGTTCACACCGGGGATCACACCAACAGCACTACTAGATAGGGGCCAAGGGTACTAGCTGCTAGTACAAGGGTCTAGGGAACTACTAAAGGGGTGGTGAATACCGCACAATGTGGCTGGGCTAATATATGCCTTTGGGCAGATAGCCCAGTAAGAACCTATGAACCTATATGTTCATGACATGTACAGCCATGTGTGGCCACAGCTCCTACATATACCCCCTGTCAACAATTGCAAGCCATACATGCTGTGTGCTGTCTGGACATTAGCCTTAGTACCACCAGTACATGCTGGGGTGAGATGTTTACAAGCCACAGACCTCACACATGCTTGAATGAGTGTACTGCCTAGCTCTAACAGAGCACATTGCTGGCACTCTTCCAGTAAACATGAAGTGTGTGTGGCAAATATAATGTGCTCACTGCTTACCATTACAGTACCCTGGCTTTACCACGGCACTGTCAAGTAACAGTTTGTAGGAGCATGACATGGAATAATGCTGTGTGCGTCTCGCTGATATGTGCTGTTGTCATATATGTACACTTGGCTACTCGGTGAAGGTGGTGGTGTCCTATCAGTACATGAATACACCATCCATTATGGTGTAATGCTTGGCTATGCTTCACACATGGCGTGGGGAAGGTGTGGAATGTATCCTCTTGATCTGCTAGTGCACTTACTGATTTAGACTGCATATGTGTACATGTATTGATGTTTGTGTAGATTCCATGTGTGTGCAGTGTCTGACGTCTGAAGGTGACAGTTGTCGTAGTACATCATGATGTTGCAATACAGCCTCAACATTGCCAACTGTATATGGTGATATGATCTAAGTACAGTAAGCTGTACATGAGGTATGGACAGATGTTTGGACATTACTACTAAGTGGTGGGGCTTCTTTGCAGATGAATGATTACTGAGGACAGCTCACTGGTGTGTTACAACCATTCCTATAATAAACTGTGTAACTGCTATGGTCAGGTTTTGTTAATTGAAGTGGAAGACAGACAATGTAGAATGCAGTAAGGCTGACACTGAAGGCAAACCTCATGACACCTGTAACAGTAATACCTCCCCTGTGCATATATTGTGCATATATTAGCACAGTTGGCAAAGGAAAGAGTCAGTAAGCTTTGTAGCGAATGCAATAGTGCTGTACTTCTGTAATACCTATCATGAGATAGGCAGTTGTTTGATTCACAGTACTGGCACGTGTGGGTGTGTGTGTGTCCATATATGTCACGTATGGTTGGGAATACATCCCACATTTTTTCACTCTCCTGAACACTGTTGTTGACACCAGTACAGAGTGAAGTGTAGAAAGAAAGTCATAGGCAGGTGGTTGAACCTCACACATGTAAAGTGTCTGTATGTGTGTGACATAGGTGTATATCTTTGTGAATGCCACAGTGTGTGTGTGTGTGTGTGTGTGTGTGTGTGTGTGTGTGTGTGTGTGTGTGTGTGTGTGTGTGTGTGTGTGTGTGTGTGTGTGTGTGTATGGCTGTCCATGTGTATGGCTGTCCATTCCCTGGAGTGAGGCTGTATTTTACCATAGTGAAATGTTAATGCCCCCTCTCCCCATCCACTCAATGCAATCCAGCATTCCTGTTGATATCATCAATCATAGACGGGCATTCTATTCGCCTGTTAACATGTACACCCTGGGGTGTGACCTGTTGTTACATAGCCTACAGATGGACCCCCCTCCCACATAGACTCACTGCACTGTAGTATCTCTGTCGATGTCCTCGATCTTAGGCCATTCTGACTACCTGTACATGTGTAATCTCTGTGGCATGTCTTGTAATTGCGTAGTACTACAATGATGATATGCACATAGGCAGGGGTTCTCATCCAAATACTGGCAATTGTGTGTGTGTGTGTGTGTGTGTGTGTGTGTGTGTGTGTGTGTGTGTGTGTGTGTGTATGTGAGAGTGTGTGTTACTGTGTCTGTGAGTCCCTGAGTGTGTGGGTATGTCTGTGTTTGCATGCTGTCATGGCAGTGGGTATTACTGCTTCCCAATGAGAAGCCACTATTTCTACTGGTCTTTACCCTTGTCATATGCCATACCACACTTTTACCTCCTCACTGCTCCAGGTAACTACACCTGTGATGTCACCCACTATGGATGTGATGGCTCTGAACACAGTAGCTTACTACACAGTTATCATGCTCTTGGATCATTAGAACAGTAAACATAATTGAAACATGGGAGAATATAACTGTGATGTGGAAGCTACAAAGTGCATGCAGGTATTGTCATACTGACCTGTGGGTAGTCAACATGTACATATGGGACACTAACCGCAAACACCAAATCCCCCGGCACATGCAACTACACCTGAAAGAGGAAGGCAGAATGTCAAGATCAACATGCTGTTAGTGTTGTTACACATGATACATACTGTCAAACGTACAAAATGCATTCTAAAACTGTAATACATGGTATGTCTGCTGCCTGTCAACACTACTCAACAATTTTAATCTACAATTGTCTACCTAGTATGCTCACCCTGTGCATCAGACCATATGAGCATGTCCCTGCACCGATGGTGTGGATGACAGGGATGTGGCACAGGCATCATCATATGCATAGGGTGATACTGTTTCCCAGAGGCTTAGGCTGCACCATTGGATGACATCATGTGTGTATGTGTGTGTATTAGGGCCTGTGATATCATTGGGCATGTGTGGATGTTATGCGTGTGTGTGTTGAGGTACCCTACATTTGCTTCTGGTGTCTGTGTGTATGCATGCACACAGATCTGGCATGTAGCTGGCCTACACAGTGGTATTATTGACAGCTGCAGACTGTACAAGGCATGTTTCACAGTTCATGGTGTCCGGCCATGGCCACGTGACCTGCGCCTGCCATAGGTTGTACAGGTACTACCAGGCAGAGGTCCAGATTGGGTACTGTCTGATGATACATGCCCAATGGAATCGTGTCCCTGTTGGGACCATCCAATACCACGTGCACATGGCCTGCTGTGTCCTGGTGTGGACTGCACAGCACCAGCTGCACTGCTGCTGCTACCGCCACTATGGGAGTGGGCATGTGCAGTAGCATGTTCATGTAGACCTTCAACAGGTGATGTAGCTGACCTATGTCCATGTGCCCGACACCTCACTCCCACCAGATGTTCCAGCACAGACATTCCACACTCGAGGATTGACATGCCATGGTCAAGGACTCCCACCATGTCACCCAATCATCTATCCAAAACATCTGCAAGATGATGGTGAGCATTTGCAAGTGCCTTT